>NW_020215787.1:0-1519 GCF_003070985.1 Temnothorax curvispinosus | reverse complement strand
CCAGCGCAGCGTGGGGGTCGGCAGGGACACTCACTTGTTTCGCGTCGATCATTCTGAATTTTTCTAGAATTCGGTCGACATACTCAGTTTGATGTATGAACTCTTACCGACTCTATTTTGTTTAATTTGTAGCCCTACAAACCTAGTCGCGTCTCCGAGGGTTATATCAAACATCTCTTTCATACTTACAATAATTTTCTCAAGCACACTTGATGATTTCGAGGCCACAAGCCCATCATCGACAAACAACGTTAGCCATACTTCGCATCCTTCCACACGGCCGATATAAATACATTGATCGGCGTCGGATTGCACAAAATTAAATTTCTTTAGAAAAGCACTAAACTTTTTATTCCAGCACCGAGGTGCTTGTTTGAGACCATAGAGCGACTTGTTTAGTCGACACACTAAACTCTCACTATCACCTTCACTTTCTTCTTCTCCGACAGTCAGCCCTTCCGGAACCAGCATGAAAATTTCTTTTTCCAACTCGCCGTAAAGGAATGCTGTGCAGACGTCAAATTGTATCAGCTCGTAGTCTTCCCGTGTGACTCGAGCCAGAAACAGTCGAAGCGAGTCGTATCTCACGACTGGAGCGAAAGTTTCGTTGTAGTCTATTCCTGGCTGTTGGAGAAATCCTCTGGCGCACAATCTGGCCTTAAACCTCGGTTGTCCTTCTGTTTTTCCTCGTACAAGTTTGAAGACCCATTTCGAATCGATGGGCTTCATTTCATCAGTTCTTTCGACTACAGTCCACGTATTATTTTTGCTGTGAGCTTGTAGTTTGTCTTTTATAGCGTCAATCCATTTCCTTTTATTCGGTCCTCGCACCGCCTCGCCAAACGTGGCAGGCGTCTCGTACTCCACGAGATCTATGTCGTATCTCTGTGGCATTCTCGTGTCGTACCTCTGTGGCATTCTTAGCGTCTGCCTGTCTCGAAGTTGGCGCTGACCTCCGGCTGGATCTGGTTGCTCGTCCTGATGATCTTCTCTCGGTCGTACGACTGCTTCTGCGCCCTGCGCATCGTCGAATACCTCGTCGTCGTCATCTAGGATTTTGATGACTACATCGTTGTTGTCGTCGACTGCTTCTGGAATTGGCGTGATCTTAGGAAGCACTAGTACTCCTTGTTTTGAGCTACTCTTACTAGCGCTTACCTCACTCAGCTTCTCGTCGAACACAACGTCTCTGGACACGCTCACTTTTTTCGTCACAGGATCGTATAGCCGGTAGTTCGATGAATTTCCTTGGTATCCCACCAAGATCATCCTTGATTTGTCGTCGAGCTTCTTCCGCAACTGCTTGGGCACGTGTTTGTAAGCCACAGATCCAAAGATTCGTACATGCTGCAAATCCGATTTTTTTCCTGTCCAGACTTCGTACGGAGTTTTTATGTCCTTACGACTTGAGTGTGTGGTGCGGTTGAGTATGTAAACCGCCGTGCTTACAGCCTCTGCCCACAGGTTCTTTGGGAGGTCCTTTGCACGCAACATCGTGCGTGCACACTCGAATATTGTC
>NW_020215786.1:0-5579 GCF_003070985.1 Temnothorax curvispinosus | reverse complement strand
TCGAGATGAGACAATGTACCTTGCCGGACTGCAAAACTATGAAAAATATTCTAAATCACATGACGAATTGTCAAGCCGGAAAGAATTGCACCGTGCCTCAATGTAGAATATATAGGCGGATCATCAGTCATTGGAAGCATTGTAAACGAAGTGATTGTCCGATTTGCTTGCCGATAAAACAAGCACAGAACGGGACAATTTCTGCGCAAGGTAATTGTGCAAGAATATATATCTTACATCTTAATATTTCGGCGATGTATATTTATGTTGTATGTATTATTTTTATTAGAACCCGCAATTCAACCAAATAATCAGCCAAATCCAAGCTCATCCAAAATGAGATGGGCTTATGATGCTTTAGGAATTCAGTGTCCGACAACAACACCGGGGCTTTTACCCGGTCAAGACATTGGTAGGGGCGTTAGAATGCCAGCTCCCGGCATGATGGGCGGTCCTCCAGGGGCATTGGGCAACGTTGGATTAGCGCAATCTCAGACACAGAGTGAGTTGCACATTTTTAACTGCTTTGCAATTTTTTCTCAAATTTAAAACATTTTATAAAATGTATATACATATGTAAAAATATATCTTATTATATTATTTTTTTATTCTGTTAAAAATATAAAATATGATTTGTTTAGATTTTTACGCGAAAAACAACAAGCAATTAGCGTCATGTGTTTTAGTTGCACCAGGACAATCCGTAGCCTTTGCCGGACAACAAGTAGTCACGCCGAACGTATCTTTTCCTTTGAATTCCGATCCTAGTATAGTAGGGGTAGCTGGCAATCAGACGGTATCAACGACCGGACCTACAGCCACTGACGCAGCGGCCGCTGTCGGTATACAGGTTATTCCAAATGGATTACAGGATCTACAGTTTCCAGGCGGTCTTCAATCCAGTCAAGTCACAGCGATACCGGTGCAAGGAACAAAGGAGTGGCATCTGTCCGTCACTCCAGATATCAGGAACCATCATGTTCATCAATTGTTAGTGAGACTTTTATTATACATAATAGCGCGCACTCATTTGAAACTCGTGTCCCAGCATGTGTGTTTGCTTTTTTTCTCAGGATTCAAGCAATATTCCCGAATCCCGATTCACAATCTATGGTTCATAAAAGAATACACAACTTGGTCGTCGCGTTCGTGAGGAAGGTGGAAAGTGACATGTACTTTAAGGCTAACTCCCGGTCGGAATATTATCAATATTATCATCTGCAGGTCGGGAAAATCTACAAGTTTCAAAAGGAAGTTGGTACGTAGTTACAACGACATCGAAAGATTCATTAAAGTCACATTCTTGTAATCAATTCTCAAATCTGTCATTATTAATATTACTTTTTTTTCAAGTAAAAGAATACAGTGAATCATTTGATTCTTACTTAACATTTGATAAACAACAAGGATGAAATTTATTGCGTTACTCTGTATCGTCTGTTTCTCGTTGGAATACGCCGTAAAATGTATACACGTCACATAGTTGTACACGGTTCAATTAATTTTTTGAGAAGTAACCGAATCAGATTCTTTTCTTTCTGAGTTAATCTGTACCTAAATTCTAAGAGCGATTTATCGAATCACGTAGAGGAAAAACGGAACCGCAGACGTAACACAGCAACAGTAGCAGCAGCAACTCCCGTCGTCACTAGAAGCTCGTCTAGAAGGCGTCACAGGGAATTTGGGCTCTATTTGCCCGACTGAAGCCAAAATGAAGTCATTCACTAAGTATGAGCAAACTCGGAACGATATCAGCGATGGTCAATTCAGCAATACAACAGGATGCAGTTCCCACAGCAGGAGAACAGCCAACGCCAACAGCAAATCCAGTAACAACTACAAGGAATCCTTCCGATTCTAGCCCGAACGGGCAATCCACATCAATTCAACGTCAATATGGTGCCTAATCCCTAATCCTGGACTCAGCCCATTTGGACGACCTCAAATGTCCCAGGCTAATCTCACGACCACCACTGTGTTCAAGAACGCGACATCTAGTTAATTTCCAGCTTCCAATGGCGTGGCTGCCGGTTTGCTCAATAGTTTTATTCAGAATCAACATCAGTTCCCTGATCTTATGAAAGTTAGATTGACCGAGGCCAAGGCAGTGGGCCCAATCTATGTTGTCAAGCAGCACAGCAACTGCAATAAAGGCAGCAACAACAAATACTCCGAGCCATGTCGATACTCTGATAATGTCAATTTCGCAAGCATCGTTTAGCGGGATGTTACAACCAAGTGTACAGCAGCCGCAACAACTGCAGCAGCAATAGAAACAATTCTCAATTCAATCGTTGTCAGCTTCCACACTTAATGACGATGGTATTGCGACATCGACGACGCAGACTGTATCACCGCTCACTGTCTAATGGCCTTATTTATCAATAAAATATGAATCATGATGTACAATGTATACCAATAATATATGGATGCTTTTATATTCTATTTATTTTGGAAAGAATTTTTCCTCTCCATTCTCGAGCAACATTATTACTCTGCAAATCTACACGAATTTATTGCTTGACAGATACAAGCAATAAATGTTGCAGTTCGACAAGAGCGACTAAGTTAATATATGTAACAAGTAGCTTATTTAGAAGCAGCTGAAATAAAAGTCGTGACAAGTTTACGTGCATTTCAATCATTTGATTTGAAGTAAATGTTGGAAGCTTTAAAGCAAGTGACACAATTGTCGTTTTGTCTTTGTTACTCGTTGCGAAAAAAGAAATATAGAACGACGTTTGTGTCGACCTGTGTCCGCTTGCTGGAAAGTTAATTTCAAGATATAGATAGATTTGTTCCCACTAGATGGTAGCACAGCAAATGTTTATTCGCTCCATGCTCCATGTTCGCTCGCTCTGCTCGCTTATATCTCATAACCACATATAACCTCAAATTCAAACACGGGAGCACGGAGTAAGTTATGGTAAGTAACGTTGCACCGTTGCATGTGTGAATCTTGCTAGGAGAAATAGGCACAGTAATATAGTTATAGTTCAACCAAGGCTGTATAATATAAGTAAGTAATTAAAAGAAAGCAAGTTAACGCGCGAAGAATATGCGACCTGTCCCCCCAAACGGAAAGAGTAAAGTAGAAGTGTAAAAAAAAACCTGAGAAGGTTAGGGGTAACGGCCCTGGTGAAAACATTTCTCATATTTTCTCAGAAATTTTGCAAAAATTGGAACTTATAAAAAGTTGTGAAAAAATATATAAAATTTCTCAGATACTTTTCGAAATAATTGGATGAAGATTTTCGGAATATTTCAGTATTTGTATGTATGAAAATTTCTGATAAATTTTACAGATTTTCTCATATTTAATCAGATTTCTACCAAAATATATTGGCGAAAAAAATTTTATTTTTATTATGTCCGAATTTTCTTGAAAAACGTTCCAATAATTCGTATAAAAAAATCTGAAATATTCAGAGTATTCTGAGAAAATATGAAAATTTTTATAGAAATACTGATTTAATGATGTAAAAAATTCTAAGATATATTTCCACCAAGGGGGGCGTTTTAAATACAATATAGAAAAAAATATATTACACGTTTGTTATAAAAATCTATTAACTACTTTTTTCTTTCTGCATTTTTCTTTCAAAACTATAAAGTCTCTTACACAGTGCTAGGTGATAACGATAGCGATAGCAATAACGACAAAATTGTTGACAAAGCTACAGCATTGACAAACGGCTTTCGATAGATTGAAAAAGTTATCGCCATTGCTACCGTTATTACCTAGCATTGTGCAAGGGATTACGATGGGCCAATTGTTTTCTAGCTGTCAAACTGAATCAAAGGGCATAGGAACGAATACGAGTCCCATGCAAGCGAGAGGCACCGCCAGCAGATTTGTCTGCACTGCTGATTCAATTGGTACTAAGAACATTATGGATAGTCAAGAAGGTGAAGCAGCAGCACAACAGGCACAACTCTCAGCACCAAGTCCGGCTCAATCTCAATTGAGTACGCCGACCGGAGGACAGCCAGGTCCGCAGCAAGCTACGCAAGGACAAATGGCTAATACTGGTACTTCAACAGGTAAGTTCATCTTATACTATTGTAAATCGTATTACTTGTGTAACATCTTTGCTCAATGCAAACTTTATCTGGGACGTTTAGGCGCGAAATCGACAATTGATCCAGAGGAATGTAGATTCGTCCAGCAATTGTTGATGCTGCTTTTGCATGCAGATAAATGTCAACGACGCGAAAGCCAAGCAAACGTCGAGATGAGACAATGTACCTTGCCGGACTGCAAAACTATGAAAAATATTCTAAATCACATGACGAATTGTCAAGCCGGAAAGAATTGCACCGTGCCTCAATGTAGAATATATAGGCGGATCATCAGTCATTGGAAGCATTGTAAACGAAGTGATTGTCCGATTTGCTTGCCGATAAAACAAGCACAGAACGGGACAATTTCTGCGCAAGGTAATTGTGCAAGAATATATATCTTACATCTTAATATTTCGGCGATGTATATTTATGTTGTATGTATTATTTTTATTAGAACCCGCAATTCAACCAAATAATCAGCCAAATCCAAGCTCATCCAAAATGAGATGGGCTTATGATGCTTTAGGAATTCAGTGTCCGACAACAACACCGGGGCTTTTACCCGGTCAAGACATTGGTAGGGGCGTTAGAATGCCAGCTCCCGGCATGATGGGCGGTCCTCCAGGGGCATTGGGCAACGTTGGATTAGCGCAATCTCAGACACAGAGTGAGTTGCACATTTTTAACTGCTTTGCAATTTTTTCTCAAATTTAAAACATTTTATAAAATGTATATACATATGTAAAAATATATCTTATTATATTATTTTTTTATTCTGTTAAAAATATAAAATATGATTTGTTTAGATTTTTACGCGAAAAACAACAAGCAATTAGCGTCATGTGTTTTAGTTGCACCAGGACAATCCGTAGCCTTTGCCGGACAACAAGTAGTCACGCCGAACGTATCTTTTCCTTTGAATTCCGATCCTAGTATAGTAGGGGTAGCTGGCAATCAGACGGTATCAACGACCGGACCTACAGCCACTGACGCAGCGGCCGCTGTCGGTATACAGGTTATTCCAAATGGATTACAGGATCTACAGTTTCCAGGCGGTCTTCAATCCAGTCAAGTCACAGCGATACCGGTGCAAGGAACAAAGGAGTGGCATCTGTCCGTCACTCCAGATATCAGGAACCATCATGTTCATCAATTGTTAGTGAGACTTTTATTATACATAATAGCGCGCACTCATTTGAAACTCGTGTCCCAGCATGTGTGTTTGCTTTTTTTCTCAGGATTCAAGCAATATTCCCGAATCCCGATTCACAATCTATGGTTCATAAAAGAATACACAACTTGGTCGTCGCGTTCGTGAGGAAGGTGGAAAGTGACATGTACTTTAAGGCTAACTCCCGGTCGGAATATTATCAATATTATCATCTGCAGGTCGGGAAAATCTACAAGTTTCAAAAGGAAGTTGGTACGTAGTTACAACGACATCGAAAGATTCATTAAAGTCACATTCTTGTAATCAATTCTCAAATCTGTCATTATTAATATTACTTTTTTTT
>NW_020215785.1:0-4732 GCF_003070985.1 Temnothorax curvispinosus | reverse complement strand
CTGAGCGGTACGCGGAAGTCATTTCACGGTCGGCTCCGACGAAAGTCGTGCCATTGTCGGAGTACATAGATTGAGGGAGCCCGCGGCGAGCGCAAAACCGTGAATACGCGTTTAAAAAGGCTGAGGTGGAATAATCGGAGACTAATTCCAGATGTATCGCTTTGGTTGATAAGCACACGAAAAGCGCGATGTAAGCCTTGCGCGAGGTGATTCCCCGACCGGCGGAGGCGCGAACGTGCAACGGGCCCGCGTAATCAAGTCCGCAATGCAGAAAGCATCGAAGAGTGGGTGACACGCGAGGTTCGGGAAGGTCTCCCATTATTTGAGTGGGGATCGCGGCGCGTTCGCGAGCGCAGGCGATGCATTTGTGTATTACGAACCTGACGACGCTTCGGCCGTGGATTAGCCAAAAATCTCGGCGCAAGATATTTAAAGTTAACTGAGGCCCGGCGTGCAGGGCCCGCGAATAAGCTTGACGCACAATGAGCGTGACTAAGGGGTGGGAAACGAGGAGTATCTGGTGACGAAACGAGAACGGAAAGGGAGATTTAGTCAGGCGCCCCCCGACGCGTAGAATCCGGTCTTTGTCCAGAAATGGTCGAAGCGCTAAGAGCGAGCTGCTGGAGACGACAGCTTGTTTTTTCGATAGGGCGTGAATTTCCGGAGCGAACAACTCGTTTTGTATGCGTTTGAACCAAAAGGTTTTTGTGGCGTTGCAATCGGAGGTGGACAGAGCGGTGCTTCGCGGCGCGGGGTTATTAGGCGGCGGAGGGGCGAGCGGCGTGGCGCGAGAGCAAGGCGCTCGACACAGCTGAACGAATTTTAGGATGTAAGCGGTAACGCGAATCAGCTTCGGCCACGAGGAATAGCGAGAGGCGAGATCAAAGTCCGGTAGCGGATCGACGCTTTGCAGGGCCGTAACCTTTTCCTCGAGGGGAGCGTCCGGGGGCAAAGTCGCTTCACCGCACGGCCATCCGTCAGCGTCGGAGGTCAGCCATGGAGGCCCGCGCCACCATAGGTCGTGACCCAGTATCTCATCACCGAATATTCCGCGCGAGCCGCAATCGGCCGGATTGTCCTCCGTGGGCACGTGGCGCCATTCCGCGCGCGGCAGCAGGGATTGAATTTCCGCGACTCGGTTCGCTATACGTTTTCCAGCGCGAAGGGTGCTGTTTAAGCCAGGCGAGTACGATCTTCGCGTCTGTCCAACAATGATACGGTAGGCGAGCGAGATCGAGGGACTCGCGAGTGAAGTGTACGAGCCGCGCGAGGAGCAATGCGGCGGAAAGCTCGAGCCGGGGAACGCTCAGTGGCTTGAGAGGCGCGACTTTTGACTTTTCAGCGAGCAAAGTGACCGTTATCTCACCGGACGCGGAGACAACCTTGAGATAAACGACCGCGGCGTACGCGACGTTCGATGCGTCCGCGAACCCGTGAATTTCAGCGCGAAGGTTGTCCGCGCGAAGCCCGGTCCAGCGAGGAATTTGGAGTGAACTGAGGTGAGATAATCGAGAGTACAGCTCCCGCCATTTCGGGAGGAGGGTTTCCGGGATAGCGTCGTCCCATGCGATTCGCGCGCGCCAGAGATGTTGCATAAATATTTTTGCCGTTATTATTACTGGAGTGACCCAGCCGAGGGGGTCGTAAAGCTTGGCTATTGCGGATAAAATGGCTCGTTTGCTATTCGGGGTGACATCCGACAGTGATACCCGAAATTCGAACATGACGGTGGCCGGATTCCACCCTATGCCGAGGATTTTGACCTATTCGTCTTGCGCGAGTTGTTTGTGACAGGCGAGGCCGTGATCGGCGGCGTCGAGATCCGATAGAAGGGAGGGGCTGTTGCTAGCCCATTTCCTTAATTCGAAGTCGCCGCGTCGCAACAATGACACGAGCTGATTACACGCTTGCCGTATGCGAAAGGTATCGTCAGCACCGAACAACACGTCGTCGACATAAATGTTGTCGCGAAGAATAAGGGTCGCGAGAGGAAAGTTTTGACCTTCGTCGAGGCTAAGTTGCTCCAAAACGCGTAGGGCTAGATAGGGCGCACATATCATTCCGTACGTTACTGTGAGCAATATGAAGGAAACTAACGGCTCGAGGCATGACCGAATCCAAACGATGCGCTGATAATTCACGTCGCGAGAATCGATACAAATTTGGCGATACATTTTTGCGATATCAGCCGAATAGACGTAGCGGTACTGGCGCCATCGCATAATGATAGCCATGATCTCGCGTTGCAGTTTCGGACCGACATGTAAGTGGTCGTTCAAGGAAGTTCCGTTGGAGGTGACTGACGAAGTGTTGAACACCACCCGGAGATGGGTGGTAGAGCTGCCTTCGCGGATGACGCCGTGATGCGGAATGTACACGTGTTGCTCGGTTTGATCCGAAGGAGCGGCCGCGAGTCGCATGTGTCCTAATCGTTCGTACTCTTCCAAGAACTCGCGATATTCTTTTTCGAACGCGGGTTTATCCCGGAACCGGCGCGTCAGGGCCTTTAGCATTTGTTCGGCGCGGGGCCTGGATTCGCCGATGGAGATCGGAGGGCCTTTCTTAAAGGGGAGACGAACGTATTGACCGTAGGGGTCGCGGTAATGAGTGGCGCGAAAATGCTTTTCGCAGAGAACGTCTTTGGACGCGGGAGTCGGGTTTTGCGGAAGCTCTTCGACCTCCCAGAACCGGCGGAGTTTCGCCTCCAATGTCGGGGAATTGAACAAATGATGAGCGGAAATACTCGGGAGGGCGCGATTGACCGACGAGGGGTTAGAGCGGTCATCCCGCGAGGACGCATCGATCGGTCCCGAAATGATCCAGCCTAAGACGGAGTTCTGAGCGAGGGGCAGCCCGGGATTTCCCTTTCGAACACCGTCAAGGATTATGTCGCTGTAAAGATCTGCTCCGATTATAATGTTGATGGGGCAGAGACTGGTGGGATCCTCGTCTGCCTACTGTAGATCGGACAAGTGAGATAGGGAAGAGAGATCCATGCTTTGTTTGGGAGTGTAAGAGGTCAAAGATTTTAATATGAGCGCGGTGGTTGATAACGACGGAACGAGAGATTGGCGCGGGGAAACGGAAACACGCGTAATGTGCGTAAAGGTCCCGGCGTGAACGCCGCCGACGGCGGAGACGGAGATCGGTTGACGAACGCGCCTCGCTCGTAGAGTTTGCGCAAGGTTCTCCGAGATGAAGGTCATCTCGGAGCCTTGATCGAGCAAGGCTCGGACAACGGCGGAACGACCGGATTCTGCGCTCACCGTCACCCACGCTGTCGCTAACAAAACCGACGGTTTGTGACGCGTGGTATGGGAAGCGGACAAAAAATTGACATCGCATTTCGGGTCCGGCGTTGCAGTTGACGAGCTGTCGGGCGCGTCCGCTTCAGCTAATTTCGAGGAAGAATCCGGGTTGACGTGCAGCATCGAATGATGTTTCTGTTGGCACACGCGACAAGAGTATTTGCTCGGACAAGCTTGGACAGAGTGCTTCGCGCTGAGGCAGTTGAAACAGCGTTTGTGCTGCTTGACGATGTCGCGACGTTGACTCGGATTCTTCCCGCTGAATGTGGGACAACTGTTAATGAAATGTTGCGCGGGACATAAAGGACACTTTGCTTGTGAGTTCGCGGAGGCGGTTGCGCTGTGGATGCGCGAGGCGGTGGCGGCTTTCGGAGCAGCCTTAGCCGACGGCGAGGGGGAAAAGTTCTCTAGAGCGCGAGTGCGCGAGTCCAAAAAACGGCGGAGATCAACGTAGGAAGGCGGATCATCTTTGTCTCCTTCCTTTAAGTTCCACGCTTTGCGGGTGACCGGGTCGAGCTTCTGCGCGACGATGTGAACCAACATGTCGTTCCAAAGGTCGTCCGGTCGGCGTTTAAGATTTTCGAGTGAAGCTATCGCGACATTGACTTTGTCATTTAAGGCGCGTAATTCGGAAGCGGACTCGCGCGAGAGAACGGACAAATTGAGAATAGAGGAGAGATGCGCGTTGAGGGATCGTCGCTTGTTCTCGTACCGCATAGTCAGCGTTTGCCACGCGATTTCAAAATTGTCGGCGGTAACCGCGATGTTTGCGATGCATTCGGCAGCGCGGCCCTTCAAACACGAAGACAAGAAATGCATGCGCGTGAAGTCGTCGAGCTCCTTGTTCTTACGGATAAGCGCGGTGAATCTATCGCGGAATTGCTCCCATTCATCGTAATTGCCGTCGAAAGGGGGCAATCGAATGGGCGGAAGGTGAGAGAGAGAAAAGGCCGAACCGTCCGTACGCATGGTCGACGCGGCGAAAGAGTGATTGGGACTCACTACCGGTTCCAGCTCTTCGAGGCACTCGGCCATGTAATCCAGGGCGGCTTCGTAGACGGCATTCGTCGTCTCGAACTGGTTCTCCTTGAAGTAGGGGAGGGTCGCTCGCACGTCCGCGGAAATCGTCCTGGCTAGGGCCGCGTGTCCGTTCAGAAACTAGTTCCAAGTCTCCTTGAGTGACGAGATTCGGGAACGGATTTTTACGGGAGAGAGATTGTTTTTCCCGATCCTTTTGAAATTCTCCAGAAATCGCTCGATGATTCGCTGGAACTGCGGCTGTCCGCCCAGTTGCTCCGTCATGTCACTCTAGAATGTCGCTTCTTGAATCTCTTCCTGCCTCCGCACGCGCGCCGAATCCGGCTCGAAGGACCAATTTGTTCAGGCGCGATCTCGATGAGATCGCCTGAGATGCCGGGTCGCTC
>NW_020215784.1:0-1130 GCF_003070985.1 Temnothorax curvispinosus | reverse complement strand
GATTTGCACGTGCGAGCGCATCCGAGTATCTAGATATTATTTACACTAACAAAATAATCGATCAACGCTCCTGCATAGTTTACTATTTCTTATTTCGGTATAACGCCTACCATAATCGGCACAATTATACTATTAGTTTCGATTCTTTACAAATACCAAGGATAACCAATTATTGCATTAATCTCGACATTAATGCAGCGTACCTTCGATATACAATAGTTTTAAAATAATTTCTTTCTGTTGAACGCGCAGCCATTGTAGCATGTTTATACATATAATATTATCGTTCAATTTCTTGTATTCTTTCCCGAGCCAGTTTCATGTGGAGTAATACAATTTTATAGTCTCGTAAATTTGAAAAACAAACATTTGCATTATTCTCAAAGAATCTGTGTAAAAAAAAACCCTTTATGTCAAGTCCTATTTACTTTCACGTGTATTTCAGGTAAAGCTATCTGTATCTCCACATAAAGACAGTAAATTTATAAACCTTGTACTAGTAAATAAATTTTTATAAAAATAGCAATTGTAAACACGTATGATAAATGTAAAAAAATTTGGATAATACAAGTGTTACTTAATATATTAAAAATCTTAATTTTATCATTATAACTAAACATAAATAAACCTCACTAAAAACTTAGTGGCGAAGAAAATAGAAATTTCCAAGAACAAACAAATCTCTCATAAGCCTAAGATCCTACATGTCTAAACCCACGTTTTACATTATTATTATTCTAAGATAGAAAAATAGAGCACTTGTAGCATAAGTTAAACAATAATTGCTTTTCAGCATACACAAGTGTAAAAAATATTTTAACTGTATTGTTATTAAAAAAATATGAAAACGTTATATGCTGCAGCTAAGAGCTACTCCCAGAAACTCTTCAAATCCAATAGTAATCGATCCAGTTTGATCTGTGTTTCTTGTCCTAAATGCCTCTGTAACATACAACATATCTTTGTTAAAGAAACATGCTTAAATCATGCTAAATATTATCAAACCATTGCACGTACGGATGTTTATAGTTAGGTCTCTAATTAGATTAATAAACGATATCAAAATTATCATAAAATTTTCTATTTTTTATGTAAACATTTCTAATTACCTGTAAACCTCTGTATCTGAA
>NW_020215783.1:0-2200 GCF_003070985.1 Temnothorax curvispinosus | reverse complement strand
TCAAAATAGCTGCTATAATTTTCAAACTTTTTTTGTTTATAACTTTTTAATAAACAATGACCGACGGCTAAAACCTCTTGAAGGTCACTCAGTAGGGTGACCTTCACAACATATGTCAAGGTCAAGGTTATCGGAGAGGACGTCGCTATTATGCATAATTACTTGAATTTCTTTCGAACTCTCAAGAATGATTTTAGAGAATCAATACGGAAAAAGAATTAATTTCATAAATCAAGAATTTAAAAAAAATTCTTCTTTTCTTCTTGCTATTTGGGTTGTATATGTTATGCCCAAACACCGAAATCGCTCAGTGTGCGAAAAAAACATCCACAACGCGTTGTGGACGGTGATCGTCCACAACGCGATGTGTGCATTTGAGAAACGTCCACGACGCGTTGTGGGCGGTGCTGAGTGCTGATCATCCACAACGCGATGTGTGCATTTGAGAAACGTCCACGACGCGTTCTGCATAACTTGATATACTCACAAAGCGAATTTACTTGAGAATTTATAGGAATAATATAAAATTAGAAAACACAGAGATGAATTACTCAAATAAAACGTATTTATTACTAATAAATCAAACTATATTAATTACACAGCCACACAAAAAAAAATTATTTTCTGGTCTGAGGGTCAGACCATGTTTATTATATGTTTTTGGGGTCGCTGAAACCGAACCCGAAGTCCATTTTACCCCATCACGTCAGGTTTGTCTACGAATATAAAATAAAACAAAATGATATAAAATTAAACAAAAAAAAAACTTAGAAAATAGTACAAAAATTAAGAGAAATCATTGAATAGAATTATTTGTTCTTGCACTCGCTGTTGTTATGACATTTTAAATTGCAGAGAACTACTTTGAACCGACAATTGCACTTTTTAGACGTACAATAACGCTTGCAATTGCACATAACAAATCCTCGCTTTGTGAAGGTCTACGCTGCTTACCGGCGGAGGTGGGTGCGGGAGGGGGGCCGAAGGGGGGCCCCCTTTTGTACCCCCCCGCGTGGGTGTGTGTGTGTGTAAGTGACGCGCTTTAATAGTTATTTGTGTAACAAGTGCGGGAAGTTGAGAATTGGACACGAGTGCGGAGTGGACGCACGAGCCGAAGGCGAGTCCAATTCGTGTCCAATTCTCAACCCGTGTTACACACACTATTTTATATCACAAGTGCGTTTAAAGTTTAAAGAAGGACTTACGGAGGGCGAGGGGGGGCGAAGCCCCCCCGAGCCCTTAAAGAAGGATTTGCGAGGGGTTATTTCTCCCAACGAAGGGGGGCGAAGCCCCCCCCCCCCGGTGGGGGGGGGGGCCGGGGGGGGGGGAACCCCCCCCAAGTCGAAAAGTTGGGCGCAGGTGGGGAGGGAGGCGTGGGGGAGAGGGGCGGAGCCCCTCCCCCCGTCTATGATAAAAGCAATGTTTATTACAGTATCGGTCATGATTAATATATCCTGCAAAAGAAAGAAAGTTTTGTACGTTTTTTGAAAAGCATAACAACAAAATTAATTTACAAATAACGAAAAAATTACGTTCGATGAAGCAAACAGCAAAGACAATTAAAAAAGGCCAAATTTCGAGCAATAATGGGTGTATAAAATTTATATATTCAAATTACAAATTACAAACAAAATGGTTTACGTTTCGGCCATACTTGGCCTTCCTCAGAACCGCATAAATACGTCGAATACAAATAAAGGACTCAGATACGATCCGGCGCTACGATTTATTGTCGAGTGTTAGTCAAATTTAACGCTAAATCGGTCGTCCATTACGTTGCAATGCTTATGTGCGTCCCTGAGGTTGGTGCGAACGAAAGTCATTGTCGCCAGACCCTCTTAGTGGCAACTGAATCAAATTTTGAAATTCCGTAGGAACACGCGAATTTAATAATTGAGTTTGACTCGTAAAAGTGGACTTACATAAGCGGTCGGTACCACAAGAACGCAAGAGAATTCTTTCTATCGTCAATTAGGAGCGAGTGTTCGTAGTTAAATATCGCAGACGACCGAGGAAACATTCCCATCGCAAGGGCAGAGCAGCGGAACGCAAGCGAATTCTTTCCATCGTCAATCAGGAGCGGGTGTTCGTAGCTAAAGATCGCAGACGACTGAGAAAACGTTCACATCGCAAGGGCAGAGTAACCAGTAATAATTGTTATTAGTATGTTTATTTATGACAACAGCCTCAACACATCAAA
>NW_020215782.1:0-1114 GCF_003070985.1 Temnothorax curvispinosus | reverse complement strand
GTTCGCATCCCGGCGCGGCGCCGCGACGCACGGCAAGTAGACGAGGAACACGCGCCGACGGAGGGAAAATCGTCGGCGTCGGGGCAGAGGGTGATCAGAACGCGGGGAACACGAGGCAGAGAGCCGTCGCTCTCGTCGCTAGTTGCCGTCGACGGGGCAGCACTGTCCAGGGCACTGACAAGCGAACCAAAACACAGAGCAGAGAGGTAGCCCTGGCGGCCGTCGACGACACGATCGTCCGACGCGCCGATCCTCGGCGCGATCGCGGGCTCGATCGACCGGCGTCTCGACGCCGACGGGCCGTTAAATACGCACGCCGCACCGTATAAGAACACCAGATACACCAGAGACACCGGAGCAGGCGACGGAGACGGAGAGGAGAGACGTCCGTCGCTTTCGTCTTCCGCACGGGCCACGCACGGCGCAAGGTATCCCGTGCGTGAGGGGAGACACGGGCACTACGGACGACGCACACTCACCAGGCTGCTTGTTGGCGATCTTGTTGAAACAGTTCTGAAAGACCTCGTAGAGATGCATCGGCTCGTCGTCGCTGGCCGCCATGTTTTCGCACGAGACGTGAAAACGAGTGGACGTTCCGTGGTCGAGGCGAGTGGGCACGGTTTCGCGGTGCGGCCGCGCGCGGAGCCACCCTCCTCCCGCTACGATCACCCACACTACTGAAGTGCGCCGCTTCACGGACGCGGCTCTTATACCCGCGACGCTGCCGCCACCGCCGCCGCGCGTCCGTGGCCGAGCGCCGCCGCCGTCGCGGCACCCGCGCGCCGTTTTCGAATCGCGCCGATCCCGACAATTCAAATTTTGTACACTGTAAAGAAATATACATATATGCGTCAATCGAGTGATTTTACGAAGAAAATTATAAGTCATGGTCTTTTTTACTTTTAAAAATAACAAGTTCTAAACAAGGAATTTGATAGGGGATTCGGTTTCTCGACGGAGACATGCGGAACGATTGTCATGGATATTTGTCGGCAATCGTTCTTTCAGGACGATTTTTCTTCGACGGATGTTTGCATTAAAATCTTTTATTCACAAGTCAATAGTAGAAATGGTTATACAGAATAGAATCTGAATATATTAAAAATATTAGGTA
>NW_020215781.1:0-11268 GCF_003070985.1 Temnothorax curvispinosus | reverse complement strand
TACGTTTGTTTGTCAAGTAACAAACGGCGAATACACATGCATGTTTAAGTGCTTGTAATTCAATTCTTTCTTAATTCAATTCTTTGCATAACTATACAATGGGCATTAAGATTATTATTTGATCAATCAATGAGAAATTAAGACATCTCGTTCGAAGCGGCACATTTAATAAAGCATACATATATTTATGACACAGAGTTAGGAAGTCTCGAATAATCAAACTAATACATAACAAGCAATTTTTAAATACTCTGTTCACAGATGTGGAAATTGACAGTCTGATAGTAGTCGAAGTGCCCTTAATGTTCGACGTAAACCGACCATTCTATTACAATATTCGTTATAACAAAGGGGTATCATTCGTATCTTTATTCGAGGGTTACGTGAAAGCACCGTAAAAAGCGTAAATATATTATTCCATGAAACATATTGATCCAAATTATAAGTAGATTAATGATAGATTTATTTAATTTCAGCTACAAAAAAGCCAAGAAATGAACTCATACCAACTTTTTTAACTCAACGCGTGCAACTGTTAATAATTCATTATTCCGTACTTTCTTAAATTTCTTTTAGAAAAACCATCCTTTAAACCCTAAACGACTAAACCCATTATTTGCACGTTAATCTCACAACCTAAACTCAAATATTTGAACCTAGTCCGCTTCAGCAGTAGGCCAGGAAACGGACATTATTCACCTATACACCTACTTTCATACAACAACGCGCAACAACTAATATTAATATTCCATATAACTACAAAACATAATTCTCTCTTCTTTCTTTATCGCTACCTCTACCTTAATATTGCAACTATTTTCCTGTTTTTCAACTACATATTGATATATTAATAATTCTTTTACCTATAAGTAGATTAATGAAAAATTTACGATGTCGCTCAGCTGTTTATTTTCGTTACAGTTCTTACTTTAGCAGAATGTTTTTAGCGCTAGAAATTATAATAACGTAATTCTAAAGTCTCAAGTTTTTCAGAAAATCACAGATATTACAATATTTTGTGTCATCGCAATACATATAATGCTTTACGTTTGTTTATGAAGTGATATGTATATCAGCGAATATACATGCATGTTTATGATGCATGCTTGTATCTCAATTTATTCTTTCCATAATGATGATGCAATTATAGGTACAGTAGGCATTAGAATGATTATTTGATAGAATAATCGATCAGAAAATTAGATATTTTGCTTGAAACGGCAGATTTAATAAAACATATATTCGTGACGAACTGAAGAAGTTTTAAATAATCAAACGAATATATATAACGCGCGAGCAATCTCTTAATTCTGTTCATAATTATGAAATATATACATGCATGGCAGCTTAAAAATTAGATTCGATATAAATCAACCATTTTATTACTATAATGGCCATAATGAGAGCATATTGTTTGTATCTTTGTCAGAGAATCATGCATGTGATTGTGCAAAATTGCCGAATCAGAACATCTGCATCTGCATATGTATTTGCTTCTCTTTCTTTTATCGACTTTACCGCATTATTGGTTTAATACCATATATATCTGTGTATTTATGTTTCGAACTATCTTTTATGTAATTAAATAATTACGAGAATTATTTGGCAGTATAATCATTCAAATAAAAAGTTGATATACTTCGACAGAGCATACGTTCGTGATGTGCATACAAAGTTTTAAATAAACAAAAGCATTTGGATGCGTATCATTTGGTGCTCACAACACTCGTATGCATTATTCGTTCTTGTTTAACATTTGACAAACGACAGGCATAAAATCTAAGAGCTTTGCGAGCGTCAAGTGGAACATATCCTTTATAAAGATGTTTTAAATATTCTGTTCACAGCAATACAGATGGGTGGGGGTCCCATGGTAACAATTTGGAATGTATTTGACGTAAATCAACCGTTTTATTATTATATTCGCCACTACGAAGGAACGTTTGTCAAGAGTCAGAGACACGGTTATTATGTTCGCCTCGAAGGAACGTTTATATCTTTGTTCGAAGGTCGTATAAACGTGCCAGAAATGTAGTAAATGTATTGTACGAAAAATACTGTCAACCTAAAAATTTTTTTAACTGTCGATGTTGTATTAATTGAACATTGTTAATTCTTGTTCCATTAGCATTGCAGGCACACTGTACTAGGCGCGACCGTTGAAAACAGTGTATGTACGCGCATACCGAATGGTGATATGTAATTACATATCAAAAAGAAATATATTGTATATAATTTTATTGTATATTATATACTTTCAATTTTATAATGTAACTTTTATAATGTTGCATATTGTAATATGTATATTGTAGAGTAAAATGTAAGAAAATTTTACTGTATGTTTTTAATTTTGTAATGTAAATTGTAAGAGAAATAAAATAAATGATAAAAATGTAAAAAAAAAACGTATTGTAAATAAAAGAGGACCTTCGATCAGAATCGGCGGAGGTGGTGGTAGGTCTCTGTAGGTTGGTCTGTTTCTATCGGATGTAATCAGATAAAAATAGGTCACATACATCAAAGGATATTTTTAAAGGATTAATTTATATAAATTTTAATTTAATATATACATATATATAAAGGATTTAAGGGGTTAATAGTGTAATAGTAACTGTATGATATTAAAGCTAAATAGCGCGCATCTGTGATTGATATTTTAATAAAAATAAAATTTATTTAATAAAAAATATATATTATTGCACAAATTTTTATCTTTAAAAGTTAAAAGAAATTTAAGATTATCATTTTTCTGTCAAGTAGATTATATACGATTTTTTTACTGTTTTTTTTTCTTTTATGACAATTTCATGATAATGACGTGTTCATTCTTATATGACGTGTATAAGAAATATAAGATGGTAAGTATAGATGATATTCTTTATTGATGATAAGGCACTTGTTTATAAATGAAATTCAATTTGCACATCGCTAGTTTGGCACAAAGGCGATGAACGTGTATATGTCGCAAAATAATGAAATCGTACATATAAATTCAGGTCATGGTATAAAAATACGAGATTGCTCCCATAAGAATTCTATCCACCTAAAGATATAAGCAATAAGTTCCCTTTCTTGAATCTTGCGCGATACTTGTAGAATTGCTCGATCGATGAATTTGCTCATAATTATGCATAATATATGCATAGCGCATAAACTATATAACACAAGAGTGATAAACATTGTATAATAAGATCTAAACAATGAAAACAATCGATATAAGAAGTCTCAACAGATACCATTGCACTGTATGCTCTATTCAACTCATTAGTATGCGTAACATATTTCTACGGAATGTGTTATTCCTCAAAAATTTATACGGTAATAACGTAATCACTAAATTGTATCATTATTTATGTACTAAATTAGTATAATGTAGAAATAAACTATTAATAAGATCTACATTAATCCTTAAGTACTCGCGTTGAATCAATTAGATTCAACAAGTAATTTTTCTCCTCCTTATAAAGGAAACTGAAAAATATTGATTTGCCTGAGTGTATTATCGAAATATTTGATTCCTAAGGATTTTAAGTCTGCTTAGAAATGACGACAGTAGTATTTACTCATAATTTTCCTAATATTTATCTATAACTTTCTACTCGCTAGTATTTAAGGATTAAACAGGGTTAAACATTTAAATCGTGACGCTAATTCAAGCTTTTGATCTTTGCGATGAACTACGTAACATAAAACGATTATACTTGTTTTACGATTACCAAAATATAACGTTGATCGAAAAACAATACGTGTCATGAAGTAACAAGTGATGAGGAACCTGGCGCACACAATTGAGCAATTATCGGGAAGACTGATCGCGCAAGTAAAAAATATATAAAAAATATGTTTATGTCTTTCTGTCTTTTTCCCTGCGCTTAACTTATTCTACAATGATTAGCTGCCGCTTTGCCGAGTTTTACCGAATGAGCAGTTTCCGTCGACGCCGTGCCGTTCGATGTCAATGAGCCTCTGCGCACCACGCAAGGCATACTGGTGGTAGTGTCGAGATATTCGTCATCGTTATCCGAGTCCGTGTCCTTGTCCCTGGTCGACTTCTTCGCTAGCAGATCGTTTACATAACGCTCTATCAGGTTGCGATTCTGCGCGCTTATCGCACTATTGCCGTTACTCACCACAAAAGGCAATAGTGCTTCAGACATCTCGGTATTCTGACGCTCGATACACATTCGCTGTAGCTCGGCCAATGCCTCGTCCATAAAGCGAACATTGTTCTTGCGATCGGTCAACGGATTCTCGACGAATCCCAAAGCTCTAGATCCTCCGTCGTTCGTTTGTCTCGGTAGAGTCGCGTATTTTTGATCATTGGCATTTAACATAGTAGTGGTAAAGCCCATCGGGAACTTGGATTGACCACGCAAATCATTTTCCAACGGTCTACCGTTAGAAGCTGCCTCGTTATTGCTGCCTTGTTTCTGTTGCGCCACATCGTAACCCTTAACGAATCTTTGCGGTTCACCCGGAGGCAGAGGCGCGTTCGCCTTCGGGGCGGTGTAAGTCACGTTGTACTCAACGTCCTGGGCGTTTGGATTTACCGGTTGAACTGTAGAACGAGCTAAATTCTGCTGCGGCGGAGCGGAATGTCGCCATCTCGCGCTGTTCATCACGAGTCGCGCGAGTTGCTGAATGGTCTGCTTCGGCACCTCGGTCTCGTTATTGGCGTTCTCGGCGACGTTGAGCGGCAATTTCGCCGGGGTCGATGAGTCGCACGGCTCGCAACCAGGGTAATTGTATCGTATTGCCGAGTTCAACTGGCGCATACGCTCGTAGCTCTCACCCTGTCCGGCCAGGAGATTATCTCGCCGCACGTACTTGAGTATCTCCTTCCGCGAATTCCAGGTGCCGTGATAAGGCGGATCTTGATCGTAGACGCGACACTCGGTGTCCAAGAAAGCCGCGGTTAGTATCATGATAGGAGTGGGTTCTCGCTGCGTGAACAGCTTCCTGCGCGCCGTCAATGTCTGACCCATGTTCAGTTCCAGCCGAGCGTTTTCTATCCTCTCCTCGAGTTCGCGTTCTACCTCCAACAGCTTCGCTGTCTCGTACATCAAGCCACGCATGTCCATACGCAGTATGCCCACCTCCATAGCAATGCGTCTTTCCGCCGACGATTTCGTGCGTATGTCATTGTTGAAGGCAGGCTGAAGACCAAGCCGTTGCTGAGCCTTTACGAACGGCGACGTGGACACCGGGCCCAATTTCGACCATATCGTGCCGAGTTTTCTACCTCCTGGACTGACGGTGATCGGTGACACGACGCCGGGTCTAGTCTGAATAGGATTCTGATTGACTAACTGCACGTTCGAATTCGGGATCGTGCAAGGAACGCGACAAGGCTTCGGCGGAACTAAATCTAATTTCGGCGGGATCATTCCGGGCTTCGGTGGCGGAAGTAAAGAAGTGATCGCAGTTTCCGGCATCGGTGGTGGTGGTGGCGACTCGTTCTTGTTGAGCACTGTTGAATGAACGACGTTCAGTAAATGATCCAATCTGTTCTCGAGCCTGTTCTGTCGATCTCTGTCCACGTCGAGGAATCGCGTAACCATGTCATTCTGTGCAGTCAAGATCTGAAAAATAGTAACGTAGAATAATAAACAAATATAAAACGTATATATTACATAAGCAATAAAAAAATAGAGAGAGGATGAGAAGAAAAGAAAAGAAAATATATCAATGTAATATAAAAAAATCACATTACAAGTATAATGAAGCATTATGAAGATAAAAAAGAATATTCTAAGCGTACAATATTTTACCTTATTAACGACTTCATTCTGAGAATTAATCGCACTGAGCACAAGTTGCTCCAATTTCTGCGCCTTCTTCTTCCTGAACGGTGCGCTCGGCACTTCATCCGTATTCACGGCGCTGTCCCGCGATTTACGTTCTCCGTTCTCCGATGGAGTGGGCGAGTCCAACAAAAATTCCAGCAGCAGAGTCTCGTCGTTACAGGTCGCGTTGTTCGTCACAACAGTCGCGTCTGCCAGCATGTCCGCATTAACGGGTCGGTTGTACGTCTCGTTTAAATTATGCGTCTTGTCGTCGCTCTTCGACAGGCAAAAAGCGTCGTTTAAATTCTGCGATACGTCCGGCGACAGCGATCCGGCATTCGGCATGACGTTCGTCATGCAAGCTAGACGAGGCGCGTCTTGATACTGCCTATACATAGTCGCCAGGTTTTGCGCGTAAGTGACCCTACGCGGTTCCTGCGGCATCGCTTGATTGTCCGCGTACTGCGCACCTCGGTGCAGCTGATTTTGCTGACGCACGATATTCTCCACGTTAGGATTCTGCATCACGTTGTTCTGCATCGTTCCGTTATTGCTGGTTAAGTATTGCTGGTTAAAATTGCGCACGTTCTGCTGAAAGCCAAGCCGATTGTTCGCCGGCATGCTCTGCTGCGGCAACTGATTCCACCCGGTATAATTTTGTTGCTGGCTATTCTGATATTGCTGCATATTCTCCTGAATGATCTGATTCTGTACGTTCTGCACCGCGTTCTGATAAGGAATATCTGCGTACGGCATAGAGGCCAGTAAATTCTGCCGATATTCTTCCCGCATCGGTTTCTCGATCGGATTTATCTGTACCGCTCGATTGCCAATCTGGGTAAAACGCTCGCCAGTGTTTATGGCAACGTCTCTCGTAGGGGAAAAAACTCTGTTGTACGGCTTGGCTATTATGGTCTCGTTCGATTCGGGTGAATCCGGATACTCATTCTCGTCTGCGAAGAAGAAAAGATCATGAGACCTGGCATTGGACAAACAAGATTCTCGGTAGGGAAATAAAAGGCCTTACATCCCATCGTCCACGTGGGAGATAGAGCCTCCGTTCGTAAGAGAGACTGCATGGGTTCCTGAACTTTCAGCCTCATCTGCAGATTCTTGTTGGTCTTTACGTCCTTCGGCGGTGACTTCACAGTTGCATCTAATAACAGTCAAGATATAATATCAACAATACTCTCTTTGCACATTATACGATGTCTTTTAGGCGATCGTTCTTCTTCTCCTTCTTTCTTCATTGAAAGAAAAGAGAAGAGGAATGCTTCGAAGCATTTGTAGCATCACGTTCACCGTAGCCTTAGATGTTTTTAATATTTTAAAGCTTCGGATTGAGTTGCCCTACGACCAGCAGTCTCCGTACTCACCAACGGTGTCCACGCCGACATTGACGTTGGCGTGATGATCCAGACGCTTGCTCTTCAGCACCCGGTCGATGATCTCGTAGTACTGTTCCACGCCGGCGCGGGTGCCCACCCGCTTGGCCTCGCGATAGCACACCAGGACCTGCTTCATGCGCGACCGGCATTGCTTACCGGTGACGTTGTAGCCCTTCTTCTTCATGTAGCGGCCCACGCTCTCCCAGATCACCTGCGGCCGGGGAGCGTACTCGAGCTGCTTCTGCACCTGCCGGTCGGACCACACCGAGACCAGCAGCGCGGTGCTCTCGGGCGTCCACTTGTACTTGGCGTTGTCCCCGCTCGTCTCCGACATCGCTCGCGACCGGATGTTCGTCCGCGCTGCAACGAGATCACAGTCAGAGTCACGAGAAGACCTCCAGTCTCCCTTCCCACCGTTATCGGCGGTGTTGTGTTATCCCAAGGACTCACCTCACGCGCACGACGATCCTCGTGGAGAGATCAACAGGTCGCCCGCCGATCGTCGTAGCTCGTAATCGCGATACTCGCGATCCCAGATTGCCCAACCAGACCAGACGGATGCGCACTTGCGCCGCCCGCGCGGAGTATCGTCGCGACGGAGGACGGAGTCTCTCGGTAACCGACGGTGATTCAAATTTTAAAGGGACCGTGACCAGTACGCGCGGGGGCTGCGTGTGGTGGGAGGAGATGCAGCGCCGCAGGGGCGGATACCCGCGTGGAGTCGCGGGCGCGACGGCGCCCGGAATCGAGCCGGTCAAGCGAGGTTGAACCCGCTAATTTGTAAAAGTCATGTATCTGGCGCAATCTTAGAAACGTATTTATAAATTATTAATTTATAGAGATAAAACAAAATATCGGGATAAATATTAATACATCTAAACGCGGAACGAGGGAGAGAGGAGATCTCGTTATTCTCGTTACAGTTCGGGGTCGCGACGAAGATAAATCCGGCACTGCGCATGAGATCTTTGGGATGTCAAGTGGCGTTCGTTCACGAACGCGAAGTGAGAGTGAGTGAAAGCGAGCGAGCCGAAGTGAATCCTTTTGGGCGAGCGGCGCGCATGCGTGCCCATCGCTTTCTTCGCGCTTGACTGGGACGCTGGAACGTGGCTTTAATGACGCGGTGTAACAGGTGGTGCGACAGGTGCTACTACGTTACACGCACCACGGATCCGACCCCAACGGGAGCGACCAAGGGGGCGAATAGGGGGTCCCTTGTCCCTTCTTCAATATTCCGGTTTAATAACAGTAGTTAAATATTGACGCGCGTAAAATGTCGTATAAATCCGGTTTTATAACGCGTACTAGTTATCGTTATTATACTCATCTACACTCGTTGACGAAGAGATGACTTATAATTATAAATTCGATGTTTTATAAAGAAACATGTAAACGTTAAGCGAGTTGTTCTGAAATTATTAAAAGTATATCTGCCGTATTAATTCTTCTTTGACAAGATGAAGATTTTAAGATTTCTTTGAATGGAGATAAAATAACATCTCTTATTATGTATAAACAAGCATGAGTTTTAAGAAGTTGTCCGATTAATGGTGACACGTATAAAATATATATGTAAATTAAGTTATTCAATTTCTGTATTTTAAATTTGGTGAAATTGAAGTTTGGTTACTTCGATCAAACTTCGATTAATTTATTATTAGCGTTTTCTACCGAGAAGACTATATAATAGTGCAACACTGGTGCATTTTATTATTCCAATGTGAAAATCAGTTCTTAAGTCAGTGTTTAATATTTTGACAAAAATTTGACAAATTTTAAAACATAAATTAAATATCACAGAATTATTAATTTTTATTAAAAAAATAGAATAATTAATTTTTTGTTTAACGTACATATATGCAAAAATATTAGATCTGGAACGACAAATAATAGCTGCAAATTCTGCTTTAATTTAAACAATTTGGTTGAATTATCGAAGTTTGCCCGAATAAATTGCTGTTAATCTTTATTTCCCTGAATTTCCTCCATTTGAAGTGATATGATTACAGCGTCAAAATGTAGCTGGAAAACAGGTGCACGCTAAAAAAATTAATAGATCATGATGTTATTCTTAACTCACTATTGATCGCTTCTCTTCTCTCGCGAGCGGAATAGATTCAAAAATATATGACAATAATTTAACAAGATCGCTCGTCTTGTCTAATCTGAAAATATCGGAGTAAAATAATTAAAGATTATTTGACGACAATATTTGACAAGGAGTTACTCAGGTTAAAATTCCGATTCCAATTTTATAGTCCGACGTGCATTGTATACGTTGAAAAAGAAAACAATTGTGCGTCTTTTATTGCATCGTTCTTTTCTTATCGTCATTTTTACGACGAATTACGCACGCGCGACGCCACGCACAAAGCGGAGTCGACCAATCAGAGCGCGGGCCACCGCGTGATGCGTTTGGGAGCGCAGCACGTTCAAAAAACGTCGCGCTTCGAAAAAGAAGGGACAATCGTCATATCGTCAACGGTCTGGCGGGAACGGACAGGAACTTTCTGGAGTGGATGAGCACGTTGCATCGGTTGTGTGCATGGTTTTCGACCGTCTGCGTCTCATCCGGCGTCGGAGATCGCTGAGCGGGTGCTCGGCGAACGGATCGCTTGAGGAGTGCCAATTCTCAACGGCGGGTCCACGAGGAGGTCGAACCGGTGGAATCTCGCGGGGACAACGGCGTCGTGGCGATAGGATTTGAAACGGCGTGATTGCGTGCGGTCGCTCTTCGTTTAAATGAGCTGTCGATCAACGTCGCGGAAGGCATGGAAAGCATGGAAAGCGTGGAAAGCGACACGATCGACACGGCGAAGGCTCGACGAAGAAGAGCGTCGGAGACGGTCGATGAACACCAAGCCAAACGTTCCAAGCGCACCGAGGATGGCGAGGAAGTGGTGCAGAACGGAGAGGTACCTTGGCACATCAATAACAATTGTCCCAGCTAGTCGAACAAGCATAAAATTAATTGAACATTCAACTTTGAAACGTCAAATTTTACCTAAATCCTGGGGAGGATTGTTGGAAGGCTACGAGGGCTTGGCATAACCTAGATTCACCCTGACCCTGCATTTTGTAATTTTTGTATGAATGGATCAATCAATTTCATTTAGGATTATCGTAATCTTTCTGAATATGTTTGATATAGCATAAAATCAATTGAACGCGTAGCTTTGAAACGTTAAATTTGACCTAAATCCTTGGGAGGACTATTAGAAAGCTACAAGGGCTTGGTATTGACCTAGGATCATATTAGCCTTGCGTTTTATAATTTTTGTGTAAATGGGTTAATTTTATTTCGGATTACTGAAATCTTTCTGAATGTAGCATTTGATATAGCATAAAATCAATTGAATTATAAGCTTGAAAACATCAAATTTTATTTCAATCCTTAGAGGATTAGTAGGTCGTTTTTGTTGTACTTCTGAACTAGCGTGATAAGTTAGAATGAAACAAATATATTTTCTTTCATTCTAACGATTCTAACCTATTGCACTAGTTCAGAAGTGCAGAGGAAACAAACAGGTTTATTGTAAGGCTATTAAGGGCTAGACTCTAACCTAGGTTTATACTGGCCTTGTATTTTATAAAGTGCATCTCATTTTACCCACAATGTGCATGATATAATATATTATTTATCCTTGTTTAACATTCGTTAAACAACAAGGATAAATGATGCATTGTGTACATCATGGTGAAACAAAATGCATCCATAATCATGTTGTTTGTTACAGTATACAGCTGGAAAGGTGAAAAAGATTCGCCTTGTTAATTTCATGTGTCATGATGCCTTAGAGATAACGTTAAATGAGAATGTTAACTTTATTGTGGGACGCAATGGCAGTGGCAAGAGCGCTATATTAACTGCATTGACTGTTGGACTCGGTGCGAGAGCAAATGTTACAAGCAGGGGAACTTCTGTTAAAGGTATTATTATATTATGTGTGTTTCTTTTTTTGTATTGTATTGTGGTACAATTCAATAATTGTTGGCTATAATGTTTTAGAGTTTATAAAGAAGGGCAGGAACTCGGCTACTGTTGAAATAACATTAGTTAATAAAGGAGACACTGCATACAAGCCTGACATTTA
>NW_020215780.1:0-2465 GCF_003070985.1 Temnothorax curvispinosus | reverse complement strand
GGTCATCCTGGCGTCAGAAGGATGAAACAACTCGCCAGGGAATACGTTTACTGGCCGAGAATCTCTGATGACATCGAACATCTTGTTCGCCAGTGCGATGCATGTGCTCTGACTCAAAAATTGCCGATAAAGGTACTCCTCAATCCGTGGCCTATCCCGAAAAGACCACTAGAACGTATGCACATTGATTATGCTAGTCCTATCGACGGCCAGTACATCCTTATTTTCGTAGACGCATATTCAAAATTTTTCGATTTAGCCATCACGCCCACAATTTCGCGGGCAAGTCGCACTGTGGAGTTGTGCCATGAAGTTTTCTCCAGGTATGGACCGCCAGAAGTTCTAATCAGCGACCATGGCACCCAATTCACTTTAGGACTGTTCGCTGACCTCTGCAAGAACCTACAGATCACTCATTTATTATCACCGGTCAACCATCCCCAATCAAATGGATAAGCTGAGAGAACAGTCGACACAGTAAAGAGAGCCATAGCTAAAGACCCATCTAATTGGAAAAAAAACACTGTACGAATTCTTCCACAGTTACTGCTATACCTTGTGCGTCAGCACCAGGAGGAAAGTCACCTGCAGAGTTATTCTTTGGACGCCAAATCAACTCACCTTTCTCAAAACTATTTCCCAAACTCGAGGAAGAAGAAGACGTCTCACCTGATCTCGTAACAAAATGACTCAAACAAATATGAAAAATCAGTTTACGAAGCACCATGGCTCCCGCCAACGACGTTTATCAGTTGGAGATCGTGTCATAGTGCTCACCCGGAACGATAAACGTGAGCAAGGCAACTTCCTTAAAGTCTTATCCGATGTACGTTGTGTCATACGTCTCGACAATGATAAAGACGTTGAAAGACACATAAACCACATCTGGAGGGGTGGAACTAACACTCCTGCGCAAGGCCTAGCAGAGGACGACACTTGGATGTACACCGACTTCAATTCGGATTTGGACCCTGGACCATGCAGCTATCGCCCCGGCCGTTGTGGAACAACCACCTAGGTCCCAAAATCCCGATAACAGAGTCCACGAAGATGTTGTAGCAAATGCGACCCCAAGACGTTCTACTCGTGATCGGGCCCCACCGAGAAGACTGGTGCTGGACCCAAATATCAAATCGTACTCCGAACAATAATCTTTCCATTTTAGGAGGGAGATGTTGAGGACCACACGCTACACGAGGGTGTCGACAGAGACTGCGCCACGTCCGCAGGGCAGTACGTGCGCGCCACGACAACCGCAGTCAGTCGGTCTCAGACTCTTGTACGATACGTTTTGATATAATAAATATACGTACTAGCACACATCCTTCGTTCATCGTCCATAATCATTTACACACTCTCGTCCTTATACGAGGCACAACACATATATTTAGTGCTATTTTGTTGCTAATTTGTTGTTCTATTCCCAAATTTGTTGCACTACCCCTAACATGAAAAAATACCCCTAATTAATCCCACCTAGCACTACGATAAAAATTCCGTTTTAAAGAAATATCTTGATAGATTATATTATTTTGATTTTGTTGCTTTTTTGGACTCTGATTTTGTTGCTCCACATCTATTATCAAAAAACTACCCCTAGTTACTCATATCTAGTACAACACCTTATAACTCGAATTTCAAGTAAAATTTCGAAGGATTGTATCATTTTGATTTTGTTGCTTCACATTTCTATTAATCTTGATTTTGTTGCTCCACTCCTACTATTAGAAAACAATCCCTAGACATTTTGGAAGATGTACACTTGGACCCGACACATTTGGACACCTTTCATTTGGACATGGTTTATTTGGACACTGCAAGAAGTGCTCGCCGTTCACTTGGACACGAAAACGTGCGGCCTGTGCACTTGGTGATAATTCTTATTCTTATTTCACTAAGAATCTTAAATAATTAAGTTTGTACAGTGTAAGATAATTCCATATATTAAACTACTCCTTCCATTACTTCTCCATAAATTAAATTACTTAATAATTCTAAACTCTCTATTTTCAATTCTTAATTCTCAATTCTCAGTTCTCAATTCTCAATTCTCAATTCTCGATCCTCAATTTTAATTTTTATTATTTTTTTTTTAAATATCAGTATCCATAAGTCAAGCCTGTTTTTTTATCTCCTCTATCCTTTATAAAAAATAAATCTAATTACAACGACAAATAATAATCACCTCTTTCTTCTGGTAAAAATTAAACTATAACTAATTATTATTTTACTGACAATCTTAAATAATTTAACTTGTACATACAGTAAGTGTGATCCCATAAATTAAACTACTCAATAATTCACATTTCTCATTTCTCAATTCTCAATTCTCAGTTCTCAATTCTCAATTCTCAATTTTCAATTTTTAATTCTCAATTCTCAATTCTCAATTATCAATTATTTATCAATTTTCAATTTTTAATTCTTAATTCTCAATTCTCAATTATCAATTATCAATTGTCAAT
>NW_020215779.1:0-1088 GCF_003070985.1 Temnothorax curvispinosus | reverse complement strand
GCCCCGGCACGCACGCGAATTTCCCCCTCCACTAACGCACACAAATGACGCTCGGTCTATCGGTGTGTCGGCAGCGCTCGGCCGTTCCGAGCGAGAGGGAGAATATCGCTCCCTCCTTGTCGCTCTCACACAGCTCGCGCGATCGACGAATGTTTTTACGCTGGAAATGCTTTCTCGGTATCTCGGCGTGAATCTGAGTTGCCGGTGCACGATAACTAAAGAGCGATCTTTGGAATAATGTAGAGATGATGTGTAGAGATGATGTAGAGATGAATAATGTAAAAATGATTAAATAAACATGAAAAAAATTGTAGTAAAAATGTATATAAAAGTATATTTTCGTTATCAAATATATTTATAGAAATATTAATACTATATTTTTATATATTATTTATTTATATGTCCAATAACGTGATATAGATGTATATATATACATATACGTGTTTCAGAGGATATTGAACTAAATAAGAAAGTTATATACATATGTATTGTATAATTTATAACTTCTTTATTTGTTTCAATATCCTCAATTGTATACCATTCAAATAAATTCTAGTAAGGAATAATTTCCACATATGAAAATTTTACTACAGTTAAACGCATTGTAATAGAAGGAGCCCACTATTGAGAAATTTAAAGAAGCATTTTAAAGCTCACAGTTTAATAAGTAGGATAGGTACTTTAACAAACGGGAAATCCACTCTTTGCCAGAAACGTGGACAGAAATATATAAATCTAGAAAATATTAAACTTTCTTACTCGTCAATGTCACTACATAACAATGATTAAAACACTTGTTTTAATTAAGACATTATTATACGTGCATAAAAGTAAATAACAAATGTCTGAAATGTATACCACATCTGTTATTGACATGTTGTAACAAAAATTTCATTCCAGTCCACATTACTGCTCGATGGAAACCGCGAGAAGGTGGTGGTTTCTTCCATCAGGAGGAAATGTAAAAAAATTGTCAAATAAGTTACTTACGAAATATAACTATTTCACAATTTTCTACATTTCCAAAGGATTGAGGGAATAAAAAAAAATAAAGAAATAAAGATACATATTTTTTAAAGCTACTGCAT
>NW_020215778.1:0-1150 GCF_003070985.1 Temnothorax curvispinosus | reverse complement strand
AAAAGTATGAACTTTCTCCCTAATGTGCTAGTATACTTTACACGACTAATAATTTTTATAAAAAGAAGAATAAATTAAATCATATTATCAAACAAGAAACTCATCAATACGTACCTAGAAATATTAAAATATAATATGAAAGAAATGTGTACTTCGCTGAAAGAATTCAGCTGAGAAATCAGTTGATTTTTCCGCTAAGAAATCGGAAGAATTCGGAGAAGAAATAGAAGACATTCTTCATGTCAAATTCGCAGTTACATTTTTAACTGAAAAATCAATTAAGAAATCAGCTAATTTTTTAGCTGAATTTTTTCAATAGAATAGTCTATCTATATCGTCGACTCGTTTGGAAACTCGTTTATAGTCTTGTAAAAAAATATTTTTGTTACTTGTAACAACGTTTTATTGTCGTTAATAAAAACAGTTTTAATCTTATAACTATATATTTACGGAAATGTTTTACTGTCCTTATATTTCATATTATTGAACTTTGTTTATTCATTCTTTTTAATTGTACTATATTTTGTCTAATGAAAGAAGGTAATTTTTGAAAAATCTGAAACTCGATCTAAAACTAGACTGTTAGATTTTGTACAAGCCGTCGATCTAAAAATGTAATACGATTAAATTATAATTAAAAATTAAAATATTAAATTTTTTAGAATCACGACAAGCTGCAGGCATTGATCAAAGAAGTAAAGTCCAATTACGAACAAAATTATATTTCTGGTCAAGCATATATCGTGAGCTGTGGTCCATTACAATGCTCAAAATGTTACTATGTAGTAGTTGATGATTTTGTATATGATTTTAATTTAGTTATAAATACCGTAAATTTTTTTTTAAATTATTTTTTGTACTTAAGTTAGAGTATCCGTTTGCATGCCTACATGTGTGGTGTTTTTTGCAAAAACATGTATTCGAAATGGAAAAAGATAGAAGACTATTAGGAACCCAAAAAATTAACGAACTGATTGCAGATTTATTAAAAAGTTAGTGCGTTATAGTTAAGTTATATTATGCGACGTTTTTTCCCCCGGTCTCGCAATCCGGTGGAGGGCTATCGTGGATTGGCAGCACTTACTAATTCAGACACCAAATGATTGGGCGCCAGGTGCGACGGATCGCACCACCGTATCTAACGCGATAT
>NW_020215777.1:0-3887 GCF_003070985.1 Temnothorax curvispinosus | reverse complement strand
TATTTTATCAGTTACTTCTACAGCCAATTTACGAGCGATATCTCGTTTATCCGATACTTTTAATTCAATCTCAGCCAACTGATTTAAAGTTTTAACCAACTCACTATCCGAGTGACTACGTTGCTCATAACCAAAAAGTAATTTTGAAGGAGAAGCCTTCACTGAGGAATGAAATGTATTGTTTATCACATATTGGATAGATCCAATCGCGGAACACCATGATTGTTGTTCCTCAACAATTCTTTTAAGAGACGCTTTTAAAAATCTATTAACGAAGATTTAATCAAAGATACAGGACTTCCAGTGTCCACTAACGCAATCATTTTACATACATCTTTATTTATCGAAGTAACAATAATACGCGAATCGGAAATTTCTAATTTCCTACCGGAATCTTCATCAACCACTGCAATCTCCATGGCCCTCATCTACAGCAGACACCACTGGAGCTGGCTTGGTAGTCGTCGTAGCAGGCGACTGCTCCTTCTTCTTCAATTTGAAACAGTCGGCACGGACATGTCCTTTCGCCTTACAGTAAACACAAAACATATCTTTGTCTGTTTTCACCACTGAATTGTCCTTGGACACTGAGCCACTGTTATTCTTGGTTTTTTCTTGTTTGCTATCTTGATGAAAAATCTTGCGAGTAGGCTCGGCTGACACCGACGTTATTCGATGCATCTCTTCAAGGAATTTATCAATGGACTTACTATTAATTGCAGCCGCTGTTTCCTTCAATGACCAGCTCCCGATACCACTAATTAATAGATGTATGGCATCTTTTTCCGGTAAATTTAAATTTTTTATTAGCACCAACTTGTCCATTGCATAGTCTTGAAACTATTTTTTTGGTAATTCCATTTTCTCGCTTCCACTTTTTGCATCGCAACGTGAAACAAAATCTCACGTTTAAAACGGCGTATGATGGCTTCTTTAAATATCTGCCACGATTTAATTAACGTCGTTACGTTAAGATCGAACCATCTTTTGGCATTTTTAACTAGTTTACTCGAAGCTGCCAAAAGTAACACGTCTTCTGAAACTGCGTGGATTTGAGCGATTCTTTCTCCAGTTTAAATCCATATTTCCACATTGTCTTCGTCGATTCCAGCAAACTCTGGAATTTGGGCGGACAACATTTTAATTGCGTGCGCGGTTGCCACCGAGGAGATCGGCTGGCGACGCGTAACTGAAACACCGGAATCCGCACGCACAACATTGTCTTCATCTGACACATTACGCACTCTATTTTGAGAGTCCTCGCGAGACAAGTTCATCAATTCTAACATTTGTTGCATCATCACTTGACTTTGACGCTGCTGTTTCTGTTGTATTCGTGCTTGCTCTCGTTGATATTCTTGTCGTTCCCGCGACTCCTGTTGTTGAACTCGCATCTGCTCTTGTTGGATACGCATTTGTTCTCGCTGAAATTCTTGCTGGACCCGCATTTGTTCTCGTTGATTCTCTTGCTAGATACGCATTTGTTCTGTCATCCATGTACAGACTTGTGTGAGATCGGATGATCCTGTTGGTGCAGCGCTTTTTGATTGCCCTGCCTTGTTTTTAGCGACTGAACGCGTTTCTATTCTTTGATCTAAAAGATCAGACGTGGCTTGTCTCTCTAAATGAGACATGATTAAGTCTATACAACGCAACGCATCACTCGGAGGATTTAGCCCATATTTTCGGGCTTCTTCCTGAAGCTCACCAATGGCCATATCTTGCAGTCGTTGTCGCTCCATAATTTTCTTGAACACCGACAACTAATCTTCCGTGACGAAAAACAAATATTCGAACACACCAATACTGTCTAATAATGTTTGAACACACTCAGAATGGCGGCAACACATCACCACGCTAAATGGCGGGAGACTGCTTGAGAACGTTCGACCACACTAAGATGGCGGTAGAATGCCGCACCCAAAATGGCGGGAAAACTGTTCGAGAATATTCGAGACGTAGCACACCAATGAATGTTTAAGGCGTTACATACCTTTCCTAATTTCTCCCTCGCGAAAATATGTCTATTTGTAGCGTGGCGGACCAATCTCTGGTCGCCGATCCACAATATCTATTTTATAATGTTCCTTAACGTCGTTACGACGGGATAATGTCTCTCACTTGAATATCGCGATTACGATAACGGTCGTTGACCCGATATTTTCCACGGGATAACTGGCCGGAAATACCGTACCCGAATATCGACTACAGCCTTGCACGCTGTACTTATTACTCGTCCGAGCAAAGGAATGAGGACAGAAGGAAAAAGGGAAATCGGTAGCAAGCCAAATCGTTCCACGATAATGGCGGCACACGATGAAATCCCACTTCTGAACTGTAATAATTATCGTTTGTTGACGCACCGATTTTTAACGGCACTGACCGCGAGTTAGTTTCACGGGGATGTGTCAGGAATGGATGTAAGATAGGTAAGAGACAATAATTCTTTATATATGTGGAAAGGGTAATTTATTCCACGTGAGATGCAGCAAGACGTCTACTCGCTCGGTCCGACGTCTGTGCAACGACTGACTCGTCTTCTTCGCTCTCCGCCAATCCGGGCGCTTCTTCATGCGCAGAGCGCTACGGCACATATCAGTATCTCAAGCGACCAATCATATTCTTACAGCCTACTCAAGCACGGCGCGACATTAATCTTACAAAAACATGTCTTTAATAAATTATTTAAAATAGTGTAAACGTTTATTGGAAGAAGCATATTTATAATTATTTAAGATTTAATAACGATATTTCTATCGTAGAGGAAAGACGGAGGGAAACATAGAAGGATATAGAAGAATTTGTTTACAGAGTAAGTGAATATTAATTATAATTAAACGAAATTACAGAATGGCTTTTAACTCTATCAATTAAAAAAAAAAAACAGGCCGATATCTCAATATTTGCGGAAGTTAGAGCAACCACGGACATTTTTAAAAAAATTCAAAATTTTTTTAAAAAAGAACCCTTTTACCGATCATCGCCAAATTCAATACCAATTTTCCTTGAATGATACTCTATTAATTAATTTAAAAAAAATATTATGTGAATATCTATATATATATATAATAGAATGTCTGTATGTATAAATGTATGTATATGTCTGTTCTTTATACACTCTTAAACTATTCAATCAAATTTTTACCAAAAGTATATAAAATAATCCGATTCGCTTCAATCTACCCTAAGTTATTTGATGGATAGTCAATCCTCAAAACCGATCCTCAAAAAATTTAAATTCGACGTTTTTGAACATAAGCAACACATTGGCATCAAAAACTCAAAAAACAATTTTTACTTCGGTTTTTCCTACCCCTATTTTCATATATAATTCTTTTAAATTCAGTCGATTAGACAGCTTTATATACAATCAAAATTATGGACCTTTGATCGCGTATAAAGCTGGGTCTAATCAACCAATGGCATTGAAAACTCAAAAAACAATTTTTACTTCGGTCTTTTCTACCCCTATTTCATATATAATTCTTTTAAATTCGGTTGATTAGACTTAGCTTTATATGCGATCAAAATTATGGACCTTTGATCGCGTATAAAGCTGGGTCTAATCAACCAAATCTTAAAAAATTATATATGAAATAGGGGTAGAAAAGACTAAAAAATATAATAAAATTAGAAATAGATCGATATCTACAAATTTACGGAAGTTAGAGCAACCACAGACATTTCTAAAAAAATTTAAAATTTAAAAAAAAACCCCTTTTTTTTACCGATTGTCGCCAAATTCAATACCAACCTTCCTTGAACGAGACTTTATCGATTAAAAAAAAACAGCCCGATATCTCAATATTTGCGGAAATTAGAGCAACCACAACATCAAATGTGCACATACATACATACATACATACATACACACACACATACAGACA
>NW_020215776.1:0-2007 GCF_003070985.1 Temnothorax curvispinosus | reverse complement strand
AAATAACTAGTCCAGACCCGAATCTGTTCCAGTAGTTTCCAGTTTCGTATCGTTTTATATTCTTCATGTGTTTTTAATACATGAATTATTACTTATTTGAAAATTAATAATTAGTGGATAAGGAATAATCACATTGTCAGGTAAATTTTTTTATTTAAAAATAATAATTGGTTTAATATAAATAATTTAATTATTGCAGATAAGCATGATTTAAAAAACATGTTAATATTATGTAAATCTAAAAATCTTAAATGGTAGTAGCTTTATTTCTTCCTAACAAAATAATTCACAAAAATGCGTTACCTAACTCAACCCAAGTGATATGTATAGTAGCTTTATATTTTTTTCCCTAACAGAATAATTCACAAAATTGCGTTACCTAATTCAACCTAAGTGATACGTATTTCAAAAAAAGATGTGAAATTTTTAAATTGCGCCAATTGCGAAGAGAATATATATACTTTGAAAAATAATTGTTGTGCAACTACTTTTAAAAAATAAAACAAAATTGTGTTACCTAACTCAGTCCAAGTAGTATGTATCTTTGTATTCCTGAGAGTCTTTTTATCAACCCAAGTGGTAGTAGTTTTAATTCTCTTTGATAAAATTATAATATTACAAAGAATTATTTTAATCACAAAGAATTAAAAAGGTAACATAAAATAAAAATATTTAATTAAAATAAAATAAATAAATTTTTCTTGTAAAAAACTTGGCGCTGCTTTTTTAAGGTCAACCCAGACAAACTTGCATAGGTGCATAAACCTATGCATAAAGAGATGGATTGGTCTATTTCCTTTTGCACATATACATATAAACCAATTAATTTCTTATGTTTATGCGCTATGCAAATTTGTCTGGATAAGAACCTCCGCACAAGACTCTCGTATGATAGCGTAGCGTAACGTAACGTGGATTAACGCACAAGAAACGTATCGGAAGAGCCTCCGCACAAAATTTTCGTATGATAACGTAACGTAGATCAACGCACAAGAAACGTATTGACGTATAAAGCGTCATCTACAATGGCAGCAGAAGTATACAGTAAGACGTAAGCAGTAAGTTATTGACTAATGGGATTTTTACAATTCAAGAATAATCGACTGTGATTGGTCAATAGAATAGTTTACTGCTTACGTCTTATTGCATACTCCTGCTGCCATTGTAGACGACGCTTAACGCCGTAACTGATACGTTTCTTGTGCGTTGACCCACGTTTCGTTACACTACGTTGCCATACGAAAGTCTTGTGCAAAGGTTCTAAACCTTAAAAAAGCAGCGCCAAGTTTTTTACAAGAAAAATTTATTTATTTTATTTTAATTAAATATTTTTATTTTATGTTACCTCTTTAATTCTTTGTGATTAAAATAATTCTTTGTAATATTATAATTTTATCAAAGAGAATTAAAACTACTACCACTTGGGTTGATAAAAAGACTCTCAGGAATACAAAGATACATACCACTTGGACTGAGTTAGGTAACACAATTTTGTTTTATTTTTTAAAAGTAGTTGCACAACAATTATTTTTCAAAGTATATATATTCTCTTTGCAATTGGCGCAATTTAAAAATTTCACATCTTTTTTTGAAATACGTATCACTTAGGTTGAATTAGGTAACGCAATTTGGTGAATTATTCTGTTAGGGAGAAAAATATAAAGCTACTATACATATCACTTGGGTTGAGTTAGGTAACGCAATTTTGTGAATTATTTTGTTAGGAAGAAATAAAGCTACTACCATTTAAGATTTTTAGATTTACATAATATTAACATGTTTTTTAAATCATGTTTATCTGCAATAATTAAATTATTTATATTAAACCAATTATTATTTTTAAATAAAAAAATTTACCTGACAATGTGATTATTCCTTATCCACTAATTATTAATTTTCCAATAAGTATCTAATAATTATAATTCATGTATTAAAAACACATGAAGAATATAAAACGATGCGAAACTGGAAACTACTGGAACAGATTCGGGTCTGGACTAGTTATTT
>NW_020215775.1:0-4064 GCF_003070985.1 Temnothorax curvispinosus | reverse complement strand
AGCACTATCGTAACGCGTGATCGCGATCGATGGGCTTCGAGGGCGCGGGGATCGCGAAGAACGTATATTTCGCACAAGTTCGACAGAGCTCGAACAACATAAACATCGGTATTTCTCGATGTTAAATATAATGATGTTTTTGAGCCGATGTTTCGCGTAGAGAAGTTCGACGAATCTCGAACATACTTGCGACATTATATTAACGCGGACCAGACAGACTGGGACGAATGGACGCCATACGCAATGTTCGCGTATAACACGACGCCACACACAGCGACCGGGTTTACACCCTTCGAATTAGTATACGGGCACCGAACGACACTACCGAGCGCCGTACCGCGTGCCGTCGAAATCCGAAGAACGGGTCGCGAGATAGAGTACCGTCCGGTAGATCGCAACGCGGACGTCATCGCCGAGGAAAGACCGAGGAAAGCGGGATACCAGGTCCCAAGAACACGTCAGGATGGATCGGCGACGTCGGCAGACGTGGTGCTCGTCACCCGGACGTCTTCCCCGGGGAAGTCGCCCGGAATCATAAAAGGCGTGCGAATTAAGCATAGGCGCACAGGTCGGCGTCAACGGCGGACGCATATTCGAAACAGTGGAAAACTACTATCCTGGCGTCAGGACGCCAGGGCATCGCGAGCGCAACGCTCATGGAAATTTCCATGTAGACCCGCGTAAACACCGGAGTGGAAAATTACCGAGACAAACATGCGCAGTTAGGAAGCTTCTCGAAGGAAAAAGTCGTAGGGGGCGCCGGAGTGGGGGCTAAATAGCCGATGGCAGGGAGGCCGAGCGAGACGGGCCACTCGAGGCAGTCTCTCGGGGATAGTTCACGGAGCAAAACGTAATTTCGCGTACACTCTCGTTGTCGCGCCAAGTCCCGCGATCGTAATCCGAGTGCGCAAATCGTAATCTCGTAACTTCCATAACAACCGGGAACGCCTGCGAAACGCGTTAATTATCGTTTTTACATAAGCGAACGGCGAATTAGTGCCGAAAAATCTTGTGCGTCGTAACGAAAAGGGGCGTGTCAGCCCGAACGTGCGATCGTCCGACAGATTGTGTAACTTCGATATTTGTGAACAACTGTGAATGAAAATCAGTCAAATTGAATAAATCATACAATCTTTTGTCAAAAAATTCTTGAAAATTATTCGATTGGACTTACCTTCTGTACCATACCTGATCTATTGGCGTTGATCACTCGAAGTCCCTCGTTGATCCTGGAAGACGGTGGCAGCGGCGATCCTGGACGGCGACGGCGATGACCCTCATGTGACAGGAACCTGAAAAGAAGAATAATTAGTCTGATTGAAAATTTGATAGATACTTACCTTCTCGGTATATCAGAGGTCAAACCGAGTGGCGACCGTTGAATTCAAGGACACCCCGCGTTGATTCGTGTCTCCCCACGTACCGTCCGGTTACAACCTAACCTTGCGACCGTGCGCAAGCGCGGTTCGCATCGCGAAATCCCAGGCGCCTAAAGTCATGCTGCGGCGGCTTTCGGAGGAGGCGGTGCGGCTGTTGGCGAGGCAGGCGGAGCCGGACAGCGCAGCCGTGTCGATTGCGGAGACGGCAACGGAGCCGGGACCGGCGTGCGAGGCGACGGTCTCGGTAATACGGAGTCCGGGGATCCAGGAGCGGGGTCCGACTCCGACCGACGAGCTGGGTCTGCTGACAGACCTGGGCCAGCTGAAGGAGATCGTGGAGATGCTCGAGGCCGAGCTCCCCGAGATCCCTGTGGTGGAGGTACGCGCTCTCGAGGCGGTAGAAGGCGAGCGCATGGCAGGGGGCGAACCCGTGGCGGAGGACCATGGGTCCACAATTTCCTTCCGCAGTCCTGAGGGCAGCAGCGGATCGGAGGTGGACGAGGCGGAGCCACGTCCCAATTAGTTTTTAAGTCAAGCGTTCGCGTCCCGAGGATGGGGTTACCGGCAGCTGCCGTTATTGATTTTTTGTTTGTTTTGACGATTCCGATCATAGGATTTTTCTTTTAGTTCGTTTGGCGTGTTAACAGGAAAGAGAGCGGCCCCATCCGGCGCCTAATTCAGTATAAGTATATCGCACCGCGCCATTAGATTTTAAGTTTAATTTAGTTGAGGCTCAAGCGACATCACCCCTCGAGAAGAGGAATAAAGGTCGGTTTATTTTTTTTTATTATTACGCAGTTTTGTTTCATTCCCGTCGGCGCGGGTACGGGAGGTCGTGCGGCGGCACGACAGGGCTTGAGCCCGATTACACTTTCCAGGACAGGGGAGGCTCCCGTGCGGACGATCGGGATGCTTCCGCGTAGTATGACGGACGGATCGTGACGGTTCACGGCACGGGAGGAAGACGCATAACAAAGTTGGCGGACCGTCCGCAATTTTAAAGACTATGCGACAAACACGTAAAACTAACAGCTATGATCGCAAAAGTAGACCCGCGAAACGCAATAGGCGCGTCAGAACCGAAATCCGTCCAGCGGTAAAAAAGATGGCGGACCGTCGGGAATTTTTCGAACCGACGGCACTGCGATAGAAAGATACGTCCCTGACGAGGGCACGGGGTCCCCGAGTCACGCATACGGGGTTGGCGACGCGATATGGGGACGCGGACAGGAGATAGCGAACCGTCCGCGAAATTGCGACAGGCGCGTCGTCTACAGGAGTTGGGCACTCCTGACGTCGGGAGGCACTTCGCCGAGCCCACGAAGCCGGGTCCCGGTGAGACCCGTTGGCCGGGTAACGAAATGGCGGACCGTCCGGGAGCTCGCCCCAGGTGAGTCATCCCCGGGAAACAGACATCCCTGACGAACGGGGACGTCCCCACGGACGTCCGTGTCCGGTCGCCGTCGAAATCCGACGACCGGCAACAAAGTTACAGAACCGTTCGCCATCTCGCGACCTGGACATCTTCTGCGGAAAAAACCGCGGGAAGTATCGTACTAGGTCCGAAATAAGCGTCAGGAGGGGTCGGCGTCGTCGGCGAGCCTGGTGCTCTGCACCTGGACGTCTTTCTCAGGGAAGTCGCCCGGATGGAAGTTGTGGAAGTCGTAATAGACCTGGCGCACAAGTCGGCGTCAGCGGCCGCGCGAAATTTGCCGAGTTGAAAAACCGCTACCCCGTTGCCAGGACGGAGCGACTGCGCGAGCGCAATGCGCGTGGAATTTTCCACGGGGTCCGGCGCAAACGGCGTAAACACCCGCGTGGAAAATTACCGGAGTCTAATGCGTAGTTAGCGGCAGGAGAAAGCGGAATAGACGTCGGAGTAGGGATATACGACACCGATGATGGGGAGCTCGAACGAGACAAACAACTCGAGGCAGTCTCTCGGGGATGTTCGAGCGTATAACACGTACTAATAGGATTTTTTCTTGGCTGCACTACCGCCCACTAGTGCAACACTCAGGCAGTGTAGCGTGTTTCCATGGCTGGTGGCAAGCGAACTTATTCGGTGTAATGTGTTTCCGTGGCTGCGATGTAGTGCAAGTTTTATGCACGAAGTGTGATTTTGCTACACTGTCTCAAAGAGACAATGTGGAGCGAGTGTGACTTAAATTATAAACATGGAAGCCAATCGGGAAGAAGATTTTAGCACAATAATGAAATGTATCGATATATTATTTTCATCGAGTGAAGAAGAAGACGACGAAGAATTCTTGCAGCTCGCAATTCTGCGTGAAAGAAATAAAATCCCGAAATTAAAAAATTTTGTCACTGTTGTTCGGGAATATTCAGATAATGAGGGGAGTAATGAAAAATTTTCCATTTAATTGGTAAAATATAAATGGAATGTGAAAAAAATATGGAAATAGTGAAAATGAACATTTTCTTCCATTTGTAATAGAATTTTTTGGCAAAAGTATGTTATTTTAAATCCATTTTTATCTATCTGAATCCAGATTCTGATTCACATATATGGTTGAACGGAATTAAAAACAGTTTTGTATGAATGACCATATAAACTCTATACTACACTATCATTTATGTATTGAATCAATTAAAAACTGCAAAAATATTGTTTGAATTGTTGTGAGCGCACAACGCACTTGGCAACCGAATTGCCAAGTGTCA
>NW_020215774.1:0-2911 GCF_003070985.1 Temnothorax curvispinosus | reverse complement strand
CTCACCTTAATCAAGCACCCCAAAAGGTGAGAGGCAAGGGGACTCACTTTTTTAATCTAGCACCCCAAAAAGTGACAAGCAAGGGGACTCACGTAAATCCAACACCCCACTCTACGTGGTTTCTTAAAGAAAGATTACGTTTACGATTTTACTGTTCACGTGTGGAGAATCAACAAAAATGAATAATATGATTTCAATCTCGGATCTCCTTAAGTAACGTTTCTACAAATCTATCTGTAAGAAGCCTCATAACTCGCAAAGTACTTAATGAAAAATGACTTAGTTATGAGTGTTTTGGAAATCTCTCGAAATAAGCTACAATTAAAGATATGTAAAAATAGAGGGTTCTAAAATAAAATATTGAAATCGACATTCACGTGACCTTCAAATGACTATTCAAGGTCAAACCAATGACACCATCTTATGTCCCCCTTGAAACCATACAACTTTTATCTGAAACATTTTTCTCAAAAACGGTTAGTTTTCCAAAAAAATGTTTGATACGGGCGCGTTGATGCACCATGTATACTTGAAGTATACACTCTAAATACTTTCGTTTAGGCTGGAATTGACTAAATATTACTTCCAAGGGTATAAGGAAGTGATTCCAGCCATTTTGGTCCAATTTTGAAGGGGTGCCGAAAACAGGCCTTAGGGACCCTCCTCCTTTTGAAAACTGTCTTTTAATTTCTCCAGCAACGATATTAAGAGAGGCTTGCAAATGTCTATATCTTTGTTTCCAATAAGACATTTCCATTTTCTGGTGAGAGATATTAACGTCGGTAGTAAAAATCCATAGTGACATTCCTTATCACCTTGCAATATGTCTATTGCTGTCGCAAGCGGTCGTAAACAGAGAAGATATTCTTTTATATATCTGTAATCTTCAGACCTGGGTAAACACTCAGTGTTAATAATACCTTGCAGAACATGATGATTCGTCAATTTATCCTGCAGCGATGCAATTTGTTTCAGAGCATCATAATACGAATTCCATCTTGTAATAACTGGTCTCTTCAATGAACAATTTAAGTAAGTTTTAAGAGCCTCACGTTTTTTTGGCGCTTTTATAGCTTTCCATAAAGTTTCACAGCAAAATATAGCTTCCTTGTGCGCTCTTTTTAATCTTAAATTATCTTGAATAACTTTTCCTGCATCAGTTGTGGCTATCAAATTGAGTGTGTGACTAGCGCAGCGCAAGTGCCGAGGAAGAAATTCACCATCGAGAGTCTCAACCGTAGCATTAGGATCGTAATAGTGGTCATCGTCTTCAATTATTTCTTGGTTTTCGCTTTCATTTGTTTCACTTATTCTATCTGTATAATGTAAAAATATTTTATGAAAAAATAATAAAAACAATTAAGAATAATTAGGTACTAAACTTTATAATATTTACGCATAATTTATATTTACGAATATTTTCTATATTAATATCTTAATATATCATACTCTTTTATTTCTTTAGAAAAGTGACAAAGCTAATATCGTCAATATTTTCAATTTTTACATTGTTGTGACTATTTCAGAAAATTATATTTTCTACAAAATGTCTATATAATTTTGTTACGTCCAACCCCGGGATTAGGATATGAAAATCTGGGAAGCAAGGGAAAGGCTAGCCAGATGGGTCGGGGGAAAAGAGGACGCAGCTAGATACTTACAAATGTCGCTCGCAGGTACGCGCTCTGAGACGCGTGGCGAGCCGAACGCACTTTTATGACTCAGAAAGGGTCAACGTCCGTAAAGACGTTAGGACGCCTTTCGTGAGCGGTGCGATCGTCGGTCCTTTTCAGAGAATTTAATCCCTTTAACTCAGGATCGGACCTCGTGCAATTTCGAGAGGTGGAAGAATGGTGGGTGAGGTCTTAGATTATAAATAAATGGAAATTTATATTTAACGTAAATAAAACATTTATTATAAATTTAAGTTAAGTAATCTGTCGATATTACAATAAGTGAGAACTAGGTAAATTAAACGGGAGATTGAAAGCATTTTACAATGGAAGTGTATGTTTAAGGTATATGTGTGTACTTCTCGCGGGTGTTACATAAGTGCGGGGGTGATCGGGCAAGATTTCTAAGGGGATACCTACTTGAAAATGCACATCCTGCCCGCTATTATTACAATTAATTTCAGGATTGAAGTTACATGAATTTACTGTGTGTGTGTGTGTGTGTGTGTGTGTGTGTGTGTGTATGTGTGTGTGTGTGTGTGTGTGTGTGTGTGTGTGTGTGTGTGTTAATCGATGAAGCACAGCATATGAGAATTGAAATAAGAAAAACTTAATTTTATAGCCATCAATCTAAGGTTACGATCTCAGGATCGCCTACTTCCTCAAGATCGAGAGTCGAGGCGGTTGAGGAGGTCGGGGACGGACTTCGGAAAGAGGAGGGGGAATCGGGAGGTTCGAGGAAGCGGGCTGGATCGGGGTTGACGGGGACCACGCGAACCGGGACCACGCGAGCCGGGACCACGCGAAATGGAGCCACGCGGAAAATAGGGCGATGTTCGGCAATTGGGCGAGAGGGTAAGACAACTGGGCGATAAGACAATATGATAGCGGGACGATTCTGATGCGAACAACCGGGTTCCTCCGTAAAAGCTGGTAGGGGCGGTGGGATGGCGAGTCGCGGAGGACCGGCGTTGAGCTGTTCCCGGGGGAGTTCAACCTCCCGTCGCGCCCGCTTGTTTTGGCGATTTCTCTGTCGCCTGATTGTGCGGAGATTCTGTCCTTGAGGGGGTAGGACTTTCGGGTCCACTAAAATTATTTATTCGTTTAGTCGATCTCTCTCGGACCCGGTCGGAAGCGAACAAAAGGAAATCGTCGAGCTCAAAAGGGAGGGGGGGAGGTCAGTGGACAGGCTGGGTCCGCGACAGCGACGAGACGCCGGGAGCCAAGTCAGGCCTACC
>NW_020215773.1:0-1416 GCF_003070985.1 Temnothorax curvispinosus | reverse complement strand
CACACCAGTATGTGACACATGCACATGCACACGACACACCAGTATGTAACACATGCACATGCACATGACACACGACACACGTACAATAGGTTTCTCTCTCTCTCTCTATATATATATATATATATATATATATTTATATACATCTTTTTATTCTGGGGAAAGCTGACGAGGGACTATATCTTGGGGAATGCTGACGAGGGACTATATCTTGGGGAATGCTGACGAGGGATTATATTTTGGGGAACGCTGACGAGGGACTATATCTTGGTAAGGCGAGCGAGCGCGAGAGCGCGAGAGAGAGAGAGAGAGAGAAAGAGGGCGCGAGAGCGCGAGAGAGAGAGAAAGAGAGCGCGAGAGCGCGAGAGAGAGAGAGAGAGAGAGAGAGAGAGCGCAAGAGCGCGAAAGAGAGAGAGAGAGAGAAATTGATTGATTGATTGATTGAATTTATTTATGCCCAAACATCTGCTAAAGGGCAAAAATCGAAATCCCAGGTACATAGATAACGTAAGAAATCATCATGGATGCACCACAGTGGACCATATTGATGCATTCGATATACCTAAAACTAAAATACATCAAAGAAAAAAGATCTAAATCACAAGTACACAGATAAGAAATCATGGATGCACTCAATGGACCACTGTGATGCATCCGATATACTTAAAACTTAAAGTACAATAAAAGAAAAAGAAAAAGCATGAGCAAGAAGTAGCTTAAGTAAATTTGAAGGCGCCTAATATAATTTGAGCTAAGGTAACCGCATGTGCGTAGGCCTGATGCAGAATTAATGATGCACAGAGAATACATAATGATACATAATATAATACATAACTTTTAACTAATATCACGCAGCTACTAGATTGTAATTATTGCATTACTAAGTTTGCACCGGTAGAAAATCCTTGATGAAGCATAATGATATATAATATCCTTAAACTAATATGATACATAGTATAACCTTAACTAATATAACAACATATATATGCACAACGCAGCTACCAAATTATGCAACTATTGCACCACCAAGTTTGCACCGGTAACCAAAGAGATAAAGCATTAGCCAGATTCAGATGCTAACAAATACAAGCGGAGTAAGTTTTTGAAGGTTGGAAGAGATGGTGCGGATGTTACGTTGTCGGGGAGAGAATGCCAAAAACGTATTGCAGAAAGACGAAAAGAGTTCCAATATGTTGTAGTTCTGCAAGGCGGTATATGAAAGGTCTGCGACGAACCAGGAAGGCGATCAGATCTTCTAAGCGACGGGTCAGGCAAAGCAAAGAGCTCCCTCAGGTAGATTGGAAAATTTAGGAACAAGATACAATAGACCTGACAGCCAAGAAAATACAATCTCCTATTCTCAACAAAGAGCCATCCCAGTCGTCGCCTATAGGGCGTAATGTGTTCGTCGCGTTTAAG
>NW_020215772.1:0-8576 GCF_003070985.1 Temnothorax curvispinosus | reverse complement strand
ATTAATTTAATTTCAGAACTCTAATTACATATGTATTATAATTTTTGTGCAGCATATGTATCAACATGTAAATACAATTATTTTTACATTTGACAGTATAATTATTCTTTTGTTGTAATTATACTCTTATAATATATTGAAACTTTTAATGCGTATGAAAAAAATGCTAGTATTTGAATATGAATAAAAATAAGAAATTATATTTCTTTATAAACAGTATGCTTTATTTAACGCTATAATTCTTTAATTTATCTTAACAATCAAAATACTAATTTAAATAATTTTAGTAATATAAAATTTAATAATATAATATTAAATAAAATTTATAAAAGAAACATATAAATCTCAATCTAATATAACAAAATGCTAGTTATATAATGTTGCTCATTCTTTCATTTTATAGAAAACAATAAAGTATGACAAAATGTTTTTTTCTATGAAACGAGTCACTTGAGTGAATCGAATATTCATTAGATAAACATTAATGAGAGGCAATGATATATTTCATTAAGATTCGTGTGAAGTTCTCGGTAAAGCAAGCTCGGTAAAACTCCGTTAACTACTCAGTAAACCGTCGTGTTTCAGTTTATTTACATGTCGCTCTTTTAACTTATGGTCGGTAAAACACTCGTCGCCAATCGCTACTCGACTCGAGACGCTTCACCGAAATATAGATACGACGTATAAATTTTGTTTAACGAGATTAGGATGCTGTTTAAAAATAATAGCACATTATCTGAATAATTATTCAAATAATGCTACCATCGTTATAACATAGTAACGCAACGGTATTACTAAATGACGACATAAATTAACCTTATAAAATACGTCAATATCTCACATATGTATATGTATATGTATATGTATGTTAAAATATATTTTTTATTAATAAAATTTTTCTTTATCTTTATTTTTATTTATTTATTAGTGTTTGTTGCATTTTTAAAATTGTCAGAAGTGAAGAATATTTTTAATTTTAAGATATTTTTAAATTATTTGAAATTATTTAAATTATTTAAAATATCGTAAAATTCAAACTTTTGTTTGTATTAGTATGTAGTTATCTTATTGATTCTACTTAGACTTTTATTTTTCTGTAATTCTGAAATAGCTAATGAGAAAAGTATATCGCACCCACTACAATATATAGCGTATACCAAATAATTTCCTGTTTGGTCTACTATACCATCGACCTTTCATGATTGTTGCGATCCTGACGACTATATTCTCGGTTTCTTCTTGGTGTCATTCCTTCATTGAACCGGAGGCCAGTTATATCTCTGAAAGGCTCCTTTCTTGAGAGTAGGCAGGCGACATATAATACATATATATTCGCATGGTGGTTATTGTGTCGGCCGACTTTATAGAAGGCAAAAATCTTACAAAACCAACTCATCGGTGGCTTCTTCTTTATCCAATCATCCGCGTATTCACGCCCCAGGAGTTGTGCTCTCGTGTATCTCCTCTACCGGCTATTCCGGATGAATCCATCACTTCGTACTCCTCAGGGGTCGTGTAATAGATGCCGCGTGCGAGGGATACGACCGAGTATACGGGACATATCTTCGAATGAATTACGCTGATGTTCTAATTTCCAGGTGTTGGAACGAATTCGCAGGTGCGGGTTGTGATTTTTCGAGGTTGAGACTAACACTTTGCGGAAGTCCTCTCAGAAAGGGAAAGCATTGAACCAAACACAAGCCATAAAAATATTATACTTTTTTCTACTTTATGAAATACAGAATTTTACAAAACTGACAAATATTTTTCAACAAAAATGTTCTTTAGAATTATTCTTTTCTTTGATAGAAAGGGTACAAAATTAAAATTTGAATTTCATTCAACAAGAACTAAATAAAATAATAAAATCAAAATTGATAAAAGTAAAAGAACAGTTATAATGGATAAAGAATTGGTTGGGAAGTTATTCAGTAAAATATTCTTAATAAATACCATGCTTAATGACAATATGTGCCATAAATTAATCTTATCGATATACATATTTAAAATTTGGCAATTCTCTCTCTCTCTCTCTTCGCATATTGCTTGTACTTATGAATTAACACTCATGACGTCGAAGACAGTGCTTCGTTGTATCGAAGCGCATGAAGAAAAACAGATCTCTTAGAATATCATCTACTATGTGTACGTATATCAAATTACGAGACCTAAAGATCCTAGCGATCGTTACAAAAACACACTGTTCCAATAACCATCGGCAATTTTGTTTTTAAATCGTCTGCCACTAGCTTTTGAACGTAGTAGGAATAACATTAGTGTGCGTGTGCGTGACAAGAAAATAAAATAAACTGAAACATACACATTGATACATATCTGGATTTAACTTTAAAGCATCAGAGCGACTTATTTTATAAGAATTAACGGTGCAGGTTTAAGACCAAAATTTACCCATCAAGGAAATGTATGAAATTGATGTCTTTATATTTTTGGGCCTGCTGAAATCGAACATGAAGCTTAAAATTGTCCCAACTATGCAGGGATATTTATGAAAATGCATGCAGTTTCTCTACAGGAAAGGCTCGTTTTGCAGCAAATAATTTCTAACACTTATATTAAGAGTATGTTTTTATTAAATATACTTATATTCGTACATATTCTATCGCATTACTATATCCCCACAGTAAGAGAAAACAAATATGTATGCGAGATATTACAACAATTGAAAAAAGTAGGAAACGCAGCGTGAGCCTGTGCAGTATAAAACTAATAAAAATATGAAATTTCAATGGAGATGAGCGGTGGCAGCCCCTTCCCCTTTTCTCTCTGTTAAAAACATCAATAAAAAAAAGATTTCCTTTGTTCACAATTATTATTTATTTATTAGAAATTATTTGCTGCAAAATGAGCCTTTCCTGTAGAAAAACTGTATTTTCATTTTCCCTGCAGTTTGAACAATTTTAAGCTTCATATTCGAATTCAGCAGGCCCAAAAATATAAAGATATATCAATTTCATACATTTCCCTGATAGGCGTATTTTAGCTCTAAACCAGCACCGTTCTTTCTCATATGGTCTTTTTTTCCCAATTAATTCTTCAACATTTTACGAAAAAATTTACCGTTCAAATCAATATAGAATGACTTCCACACTTTAATGTAAGAAAGTTGTGCGCACATTCCACATACACGCACACGCACACGCATACGACGTAAATAAAGTAATATGAGATAACTTTTGCAGTACGTGACTATATATATTATTTTTGTAATATGAGCTACGGATATAGATGATATATATTAATATATTAACTTTAAATAAATGTTTATCATTATTACTTTATTTACTTAAAGTTTAATGAATATTTTTTTATTTTAAATGCGTATTAATTAAAAAAGAAAAAAATCTCCAATATCGCAAAGTGAAGCTGATCCAATCTGAAATTAATGATGCGCTATAAATATTGATACCGGTCGCGAGCGTGACGATGTATATAAACCCGCGAAAAAAAACCCGCGTCACACTATCCCTTTATCGATGTAACCGAACGCCAATTATCGACGCCTCCGAGCTGCGAAAGGCGAAACCTTATAGCTCAGTCTTCTATAGCTACTAGATTTATATTGCGCGTATATAAGCAATGGAAATCGGACCATTTTAGCAGCAACATTTTTTTGTCGCCTTATGCAGTTGCGATCTTCGACCTCAATATTTTCATTATACGCGGAACATACTTAATGCAGCAGCAATTAAATTAATGAAGATATAAGATAAAATTGTAAAACTCAAATGATTTATATATAAAGATTTATTACATAGATACATCAATTTACTCCAGTAGATATATCGCATCTCTTACAATTAGTAACAATAAATATTTTGTTAAGAATTAACAGGAAATAGTAATTTAACATACTTTAATAAGGCTTATTAAAATTGTGTATATCAATTTCATGCTTTCGCGAGTAGCGGTAAAATGATGAAATCGAAGGGTGCGATCAAATCAGAAATTATATGATAGTATAATAACAACCATATTATAATTTTTTATTTTTATTATTTATTCTATATATTTATATTACACAAATTAAAATACAACACTTGAAAACTTTTTATACATGTATTTTTACATATACATGTGTACAAAACAAAAGAAGTAAAATTTTAAATAAGGTACATAGTTATAGAAAATATATTCTGTATTCTAATTTTTTACTAGGTATATTTTAATTAAAACAATATTTATGATGATTCATTAACTCATTTATTAACAATAATATACGACGTATTTTAGCGTCGTATTTTTAGCTTTTACTATATTAAAAATAAATAATAACAAAGAATCATAGGTATCTAACTTAAAATTTAAAATTATTAAAAGATATATATATTTGTCTAGATTAAATATAAATTTTTTTATGGAATAAATAACAAACTTTATAATCTCATGCAATCTGTAATGTTGTTTCTTATTTATTACGCAGAAAATAACATTCAAATATGTTTAATATTCTATTTAAAACACAGTTATTTACCGGCAGATTATTACGGGAATGGCATCATGATCAAATACGCAGAAGTTGCCGGACATTGAGTGAATTGAATTAGTTAGTCGGACGACATTCTATGATCCATCTTTTGTGCGTGCAAATATTGCCTTTCTTTCGTCACGGCAGCTGCATTAGGACCAATCGCTTCATAGCCTCAACGAGTCATCTCTTTTTGAACGCTTTATCTGTCAATCAGCTTTATCAAGGCTAAGTGTCTAGTGTGGCCCACAGACCGAACTCCTTACCAGTCTGTCAATACTGTCTTAACCTGTTCAGGTTAAAAATCTAAATTCCTAGATCACGCTAATTTCTCTATCTTTTCCCTCTCCCCCTTTATTTTGTCATATATTTTACTTCCATGTGATAGAATTTTCAGATTCAATAAGTGTGCTCTCCCTCCTGTCTCCTTTTCTCCTTCTTTTTTTTCTTCATGATTTTTTCTTTATTCTTACAAACGCAAACGATATATTAAAATGCAAACGACATATTAAAATCTATATAAATAATACCTATCACATAATTGATATTTATGCGTATTTGTTTGTTAAGTTTAATGTTTAATTGCAATGCATGATAAATTTATGATAACAATTAACATGTATGCCTGCTATGTTAATTAAACTTAACAAATTTAAAATGTAAAATTATAAAAATAATTTTAAAAATATGTTAAAGTAAAACACAATTTGAACGTATTTATTAAACGTGTTAAAATTTACAGAAAAAGAGTGTTAATTATACTCTATAACAAAAATAGGAATAAAAATTTACAGAAAAAGAGTATAGATTTTACCTTACAATCTTAACTTCAACATAGAAGCTTTGTTAATTGCACACATAATTAATCTCAAATTACGATCAGAATTAGAACATTTCATTTCTGTTGAAATATTTTAACATAATATCGGTGTTACCTTTTAACACATCCATTTATGTTAAATTAACACAAAAATTTGAGTGGACCGTTTGGGACATGTGATTTATATTATATTTAACACAAATTTTCCAACAGTGTATAGTACGCTTAAATTCAAAGTATTCAAAATATTTATTTACCATCTAAAGTAAAAGATTTATAAATCTTAACATCAAGTTTAAAAAGAATTTATCTGATTATTATAGATGATTAGCCTTGTGTGAAAAAAACACAAAAGTTCGATCTCTAATTCCAACAAAAGTGCCGCTCCATATTTGACGACTCACAATCGGACAATGACAACAGACCACCTTGTCAGTGCAGGCAAACTCTACTAGTATCTGCTTACCTCTCTTTTTCCTTACCGATAGTTTAATGCGATCGCCACGGAGATCATCTCTCTGTCAGATCTTAGTTTCTTCAACTGGACCGCAAAAGATCCTATTTAATCTGCATCAGGGCATCTTCGTTGACGCGAGAAGAAAGAGCGACAGGGTTAAGAGTTCAAGGCATATGCATGTAACCCAATCGCTGCCAAATCGTGAGACTTTGATTCTATAAAAAAAAACATCTTGGTTTTTCAGGAAAGCTTTTTTGACAGAATTGGATTGACTGCAGAAACTAAGAATATTTTACGAAAAATAATACAACTATGTCTAGATAGATATAAAGATGATTCGTGAATTAATTTCGGTGAATTAATTTTATGAAAACATAACATAAACATCTTAATCGATAAAATACTCAATGTTATTAATATTATCAGCAGAATTTTTAACAGTATATATATTGAATATATTATCGATCAATGTACATAATGCTTTTTTAGTTAAAATTCAATACCTATAATAGTAGTCGTAAATATTGAAATTATAGAGACAGTGCATATATTTGCCAAATTTGCTATTAAGTAGTATACATATATTGAAGAAGAATGGTTATTTTGTGACATTTTAGAAAATTAATAAAATAAAATAAATAAGAATAAATTTTTTGCACAAAGAAACATCACCTTTTAATCACGCATTCTTTAATTATCACCGCAACTTCATTAAAAACTTAGTAAAATATAATTCTATAAAATGATTCTCTTTTAACTCTCCCTTCAAATGTTGAATTCAATGACGCAAAATAGATGCGTATAAAAATGAAGTATCGCGAAGTAATATAATATTATACAGCAACATGTATACATGTAATGTTATTATTAACTTAATATCATCTAAAGGAAAATATCAGACTCAATGTGTATGTCAATTTCTCATCTTTCAAATATTTTTCTTCGTCGATTGATTAGTCGAAAGTTTACTCTGTAAAGTAATAAACTAATAATTCGCAGAAGTAGTAAATTCTTTCACCCGCAATATTTCTCTTGTTTGAACAGTATAATATTCGTCAGTGTATCCATGGCATAATATTGTCATTACGCGAAGGATATTGAATATAGAGACAACTACGCATTGCGACAACTATGATATGTTGTTTTTTAACAATAGATTCACTTCTGATACCTGCGAATCGTTTTCACAGTCTCGCAAGAAAAGCTGTATGACGAAGGAATGGAATAATAGGAAGACCGCTTTGCTGTGTTGCGCCGGTCGTGCTGGAAAAGCAATTTTCCATGCAAGATGGGAGGTGATTGTAGTGAAAGATGATGGTAATGAATAGTGAACTCCCCTGGAGTTTCAAAAAGAGTGTGTCGAATATTACGATAATCACGTAATAAGTGCCTTTAACTTATAATTCGTCACGTTGAAACTATTATATATAGCTTCATCGGTGGTCGTCTTAAGAAAGACGATAAACGTACCAAACGTACTTATAAAGATAAATCTTTTAATCTTATACAATTAGGTTATACAATATTAGTACCCAATAACCGTTATGATTATTGACATATGTATATTGACATATTGCTATTATACGTAATAATTAATCTTCAAGAGATGGTTAATTCGTATAATTTTAATAATCTAAATTAACTTACATTTACGTTTACCTCATTCATAACTCTTACTAGATTATAGTATGAAAATACCACGATGAAGAACATACGGTGGGATGCAACTAAATTTACGAATCGCCATGGGGTGACGACATTTTCACGATGGGGAGCCGAACAACGCATATAAAGATGTCATCCGCGGTTCAAAGAATGCCTTTTGCTTTTTGCCGATGTCCTCCCTTGGCAAACCTACGGCAACCTTCTTTTCGGTCTTCCTTTTTCCATGGTTCACGTTTGTCACGTGCCTTTTACTCCCTTTATTCACATGCACCACAGATTCGTTCTCTTTGTCGTTGTGACTATATTGATTAGTATAATTCCAGATTGATACCACTTATGCAAACGTGTGCGGTTAAAAAAAGAGAATTTCTATACATTTTTTTTAAAGCCTATATATATAAGTATATAAGCTTATATTTTTTGAAAGTTTTATCATTATTATCGAAAGAACAAATAAATCCTCAATATAAACATAATTTTCATCTTTTTCCTAAATTTGCATTCGTAATTTGCAAAATTCTAATAAAATAATATAATATACCACTCTAAAAAATGTACACTGTACTATGTTATTAAACTAACACTCACGCGCGCGCGCGCGCATTTCTGATATACGTCAGGTAACGCATTAATGCACATTTTTAAAGTCATGGGTGATTATTATCTCGTTCAGATCGATCTTTATATACTTTTCAACAAAATAATTTTTTGATTATTAATTATTCTATTTAATGATAAATATATATTCTAAAAACTATTTTTATGACTAGATTTAATAAAGAAAGTAAGCGACAAGAATATCCACCATCATTAGTAAATCAGTGGGTATCCCGCAAAAGATATTTTTTTTCCTTACAAGAATTGGCCATGTTTAAAGAATGTCTAAGTTCTGTTAATAATGAAATTGTGGTTGAAAGGAACTTCTTTTCGGCAAGCTACTATTCAGCTAACAATAAGTCCCATAGCGTATTTGCAAATAGACACAAAGAGATCGGCAAACCGCAAGAAATCACAACAAGCAATTTTCTATGGAATAAACATTTTCTCGAGTTAACCCTATTAAGCGTAACGAAGCCGAAACAGTATGGCAAAGCTTAGTCATCTCAACTTGTGTCAGTCACAAGCCGTTCTTTAATCGACATTTCGCA
>NW_020215771.1:0-1328 GCF_003070985.1 Temnothorax curvispinosus | reverse complement strand
AATCGAACGTGATTGGCTCCTACTTTTAGAACCAACCAATCAACGCATTGTGTTGATAAGACAAACTCAACAGTTGTGTCTGCTGAACGCGGCCAATAGCAAATCATTGCCTAAGGACCAATTTCACCAACCACAGTTATGCTAGGTCTACAATGCGAGTCGTAAAGTCGTGAGTCGTAAGAATTGACCAATCACAGTCGATTATTCTCCTCAAAATCGTTTGTGATTGGTCAATTCAAACGACTCACGACTTTACGACTCGCATTGTAGACCTAGCATTAGCTTAACCGATGGTTAAAGTTAACAGAATTGACCAATAAAAATGAATCCACCCTGCTATCTATTGGTCAATCCTGCTAACTTTAACCGTCGGTTAAGCTAACTGTGGTTGGTGAAATTGGCCCTAAACTCGCTGAGATAGAAAGAAAGGCAGTATACTCGTGTGCACTCGGGTGACGTTTTCGAACAAAGAATAAACTTCGCGGTCATCGTCGACTTTGCTGCGCATGACGTCGAAAGACGTCAATTAAACGTCGTTTGGATGGGTCATTTCTCGGTGGGGATTTTGCATACTGCGGAGTATGCTTTACCAAAATTATTTTACTTACATTTGTTTCAGGGATCACGAATGTTACTGTGCGCGCATGCAAAAAGTAATATTGTGTAATAAAGAAGATGAAGATAAAAAAAAAAACGGTTTTTGAAAGCCGTGGCTTAAGCTCAAAAGGAATTTTTAGAAATTGTACAAGACGTAAAGAACGTCCACTTGCCATTATTATAGTCAACGTGCGAAAAGCTGTAGAGGATCGATTCGGCTCTTGAGGAAGCCTGTGGAATTAAAGGCGTTTTATTTGTGTTTTTCAATAGGTATCGAGGGGGTCACAAAACTAAGGATGGCGCAATAGCTATGGCGCAGGAAGCGCTCAAAATTGGAAAAACTGCAAAGTAAAAAATGATGATGTCTAGACCATTGCTTTTTTAATAGAATTTTTATTACTATTATGTATTGAATATTTTTTAAAAACTTGTTTCGTAATTAAATGCAACTCAATCGTGCAATTTGTTTTCTTTTTCCTTCATGGAATCATAGTATGAGAAAATCATTTCATTTTTTGAATTGTCGAGCGTCAAATACTAGTGAGTATATTCAATAAGGACGAACCATACTGCATATATATATATAAAAACAATTATATATTTAAATGTGAAAGCGTGATATAAGCAGTTTTTTAGTTTTAATATTTAATAGGTATGTCGCAAAAAATGTGATAATATTAGCACTGAGCATCTCAATCGGTCAAAATGCTCGTTAAAGCGCTCATTATGAC
>NW_020215770.1:45903-67626 GCF_003070985.1 Temnothorax curvispinosus | reverse complement strand
TCTAAACTGTTGTAGATTTCTTTTAAATAAAATAAAGATCCTACATATATATATATATATATATTCATTCCTTCCATAACGTAAGCACCCTCTAGAAATTCAACCCCTAACGGGCTAAAAAGGGGTAAAATGTGTTTTCACAGATCCCTCAATATCTTTTAGACTCGATGAGATATCGACTTGGTTTTTGCTTACAAAGGTTACCCATACAAATGCTTAAAAACATAATTCAAGAGTCAAAATAGATTTAAAGTTATAGTTACATACCGTAGTGAAGCACGGGTATCAAGCTAGTCATAAGCTATATTTACATTGCATTTAGACTACTATTTTATTTAATTTTAGAAAAGAAAAGGAAAGAGAATGAAAACGAGAAAGAGAGAGAGAGAGAGAGAGAGAGAGAGAGAAAGAAAGTGTTATACAAATTGTCTTGTATTGCATTGTATAAAATCTAAAATCTAAAATCCTGAAAAATTCCTACTTTTGACAAAAACCTGTTTGTGAAAACCGCATTATTTCTGAAACATTTGTTTGTCAAGTAATACCGTCACCGAAATAAAGTTATCGCATAAATGAAAGAATTGCGCAGTTAAATCGATATTCGCTTCAAATCTTTGACTAGCAATTACTTCCACTGCCGTCGTACTTCATAACCAAGTTAATAGAGTTTGCAAGATTATTTAATAGCGGAACATCGGTGGCTCAATGTACGTCGCGATGGGATAGTAAATCTACTAGCAAAGTACTAAAGTTTCCAGTCGTATGTTACGCGAAACATCCACGCCCCCATTAAATATTTCTTTGTTAGACTCGAGGGGAACTTTCTAGCGAAGAATAAGAATATTTCATAACGTTGCTCGTTTCGACTCGACACAATCGTAATTCCCTAACTTAATCTTAATTTCTGACGCACCTGCTCATGCGTGACACGCCATTTCATTCATTTGAAAATTTACAAATGCTTTGCCATCGTATTCACGGAGACTCGAATTCTACTGAAAATGGTACAATTCTCGTAACGTACGAGGATCATAACAGTTACAATTAGAAGCTTTAGAATTCTATTCAAATTTCTCTTATACGTACTCATACTTATGTATAGCTACATCTACATATGTATACATATATCCATACATATATGCGGCGTCAACTTACATATTTATTTTACTTGTAAAATAAATGTACGACAAGATGCGATTTTAATCAAATTTTAAAATTATATTTTAAAATTATATTAATTGCAGATTTTTAATGATAACAAGAATATGTCCATATAACAATATAACAACAAAAATATATTATAGTAACGTAATATTTGGTTACCCATTGCAAGATTTAATTCCATTTTCAATATCGAATAAAGTATATTCTTTCTTTCAATTTGAAATTGGTTTATTAAAATGTTTATTTTTATTTAACTTTGGATTAAAAGTGCGACGAAAAAGATTTAAAAAAGGAGAAAAAAATGAAAGCTGCTTATTGTGAACATGTGCAATGTGCAACTGGATCGCCGCGCCACGCCGATTCGATGTGCGATTGAAACAAAACCAAAAGGAATGGTTGGTAGAAGGAAACAAGGAAGAAATACCTTCGAGGTGAAATGTAGCGGAAATATTAGTCCAAAAGGCAAGTATAAAAATGTCTACGTAATATCATATGTTCCATACTTTGTCGAAGCATCGATAAGATTAACTTTGAATCAATGTTCTAAAATTCTAAAAAACCCATTCTTTCTATAAAATGTATCGCGTGTTTTATTAAGTCCGTCTCTGCATCGGAATCTAACCGTCATACAAATGAAATTGTGCCAAGCTACGAAGATTTATGCATTCCCTCTGTGTGGCTCGTTCAAGAAATATGCATTTAGCGTAAGTACTTGCAACTCCATTCTCTCAGATGTGAGTTATGCTTTTAAGCGCACAAGTAGTAACGTTTATCATAATATACTATGCGCGAGAAACGTATTCAAATGTATCCGTTCTCGCAACGAGTTAACATTGTTTTATAAGTTAAACGAGTCTTACACGCGATCAGTATATGTATTTCCCTTTATTTTTTAAAATGCGTGTTGCACATCTACAGCAACAATTGCATAATTGTTACACAAACGATAAATGTTACTCTTTTAATATGAACATTTTGTGATATATACACAGCACTTGCGTCAATAAAATTTCAAGCAGATTGTTCTAAAAATTGCATATATATACTTTATATAGAATGCTATATCTACTAATCAATTTTTTTCTCCTTAAATTTAAGCAGATCGATAAACGTTACTGCGCAAAATATGAATTTATGCTAGTAACTCCATTGCTTTTCGATTATGTTTCCTATATAAAAAGATATTATTTTTAAAATACTTATAGGATAAACTCGGGTAAGATGGCCAACCTATGTTCTTTCAATCTAGTTCGCAGTAAAACATCGAATGAACATGGGTTGGCCATCTTTCCTCTATGGCCATCTTACCCGAGTTTACCCTACACATGATAAAAAATCACGAACAAGATATAAGCATAAGTAATTATGCTGTTAGCTTTCGAGAATTCTAAAATTGTCTGTAATTGTGAATAAAATAGCTAACAAACGTGAGAAAAGTTAATAAAAATTACAGTCGTCGAAATAAAGAAGAGAAAAAGCTACTTCTGTTCGTTGATTTGTACGTTTTGCAGTTCTACGATCGTTCCACAACCACCAACAATTCTGTGATTGCGAGTTTAATCGGAAGTTTTCCGTGATCACCTTCGTACACTTCCGGCGCGGTGTGATGGTAGCTTGTTTAAAAAGACCAGTGAAAATACCTTTGTTACTGCAAACGCCGCTAATCTGTTGCACGAGCAATTCCATTAGCACGTCATTAGCGCACTACTGTGACACAAGAGTAAAGGTGCGTAGTATCAGGCTTAAAAACGTTTCCGTGTGAGCACGAGCCAAATTAATGTCGTTAACGCCATTAGACTGATAACGTATCATCACGGCTGTATTTCGAGTATTTGATTCCGTGTAATTATCCCTTGATCTATGCTACGCCACTCCCCGTTAAATAACATCGCATACTCATAAGCGCGGTGAGTGGTGAGGGTTATTGCTTTAGCTTCATCGGGAACGCGCGATATAATCGTGCACACGTTAATCGAAGTAAAACGTCTCTCAGCTGATCGTTGTTTTTGGTCAGAAAATTTTTACGATAGGAAAAACTGGATGTTTAAGCCGATTTCGCCGTTATTAATCCTTCGTAATATATTGCGATCCGGTTATTGGCTCTTAACTGTTATCGGGTTTATCAATTAAAACGACTAAGCCATTCATAACAGGATTACATCAGCGACATCGAAGTACGAAATTTTATAACATGTAACTTTAATGGGCACGTTATCGTTTTTATCGAAATATAAAATCATTACGTACAACGATTCTTTATTTCGGCAAAATAGGACGTGATAAAAAATTAAGCGGGTCAATGTAATCATTCATATATAACTTTCCGTATATGTTCAGATTAAATAAAGAAGACATAAAAATATATATACAAAAATACGCTACATTCCTTGATTTAAAACGTATATATTTATATAGAATTAATGTATAACCATTAAAAGCATATTTATACATGATTGAAAATCTGATTAATCCGCTCATTTAATTTGAATTTGCAAAAAGCGTAGATATATATTACTTAAATATTCAACCCAATCATATTATAATAAATAATATATGATATATTAAATTAAAACAAATTGAGTGTAGTAAACAAATGTGTATCACACAATAATAAATTTCTCCGAAAATATTTCTACAGCTAAATCAAAGAGATGATAAACATGCAAAGTGTAAACATATACCATTAATTTACCATAATTAGCACATGGAAAATAAATAAATATATGAAAGAATTTGTACATTCATATTTAATTCATATATGTGTAAATATATGTATATTAGAAAAATTATGAAATATTGATGAAACTGGTCTCACAGAAATTAAAATTTTTTAAATTTATTTTTTGTTATATTTTAATATTAATATATGATGCTAAAAAATATTATAAAATTGCGATATATAAAATTTTATATTATTAGACACATTAGACATATAGATATTAATGTCTATATTCGTCATTTTTGTATCTGGCTAGCTATTCATGCAGAATAAGTTTTCTTCATAATTTTGTTTCAATTTCGGATCGCTTTTCATTAATATAAAAAAAATAAGTTATATTTGAATAATGTACGCGAATCAAATATCGTGGATTATTTTACCGAATTATTTTACTGCATGATTCGAAAATCAGAAAACCCACAATGTGAACGCATCCCGATCGTTATTGCGTATTCCATCCCGCGCCGAATCTAATTGCAAATCGCTTGCGTGTAATGGCTCGGAAGCCAAAGCCGTAGCGGTCTATCGATTACCATGGGTTTACAGTCACCATTAGAGTCGATTACAGCAGGCCTGTCCCTAATTTCACTAATGCCGGTACAACATCATCAGAGAAAATAAATCACAAAACACGTTAAGAATTAATTGTCCTGAATATGACAAAATATTGTCTAGATAAAATTAGGGCATGTATACGCTCTAATTTTTTATATTTCTAATGTTCAAATATTTAATCTAAAATTCCGCATTATAATTCCTACATATTATTTTTCATAATATGTAGGCTTATAATGGCTTATATAATAATGCAAGCTTAATTTTACAGTGTAAAATGTGATTATACAATGACTGTTACAGTGCTCACGTAGATTTTAAGCGATATTATGTCAATCGAAGAAGCAATTTCAATAATTTATTAAGTTAAATAAATTCTCCATGTAGATCTCTCTCTTCTCTACGTAGATTTTCCAATATAATAGATTTTTAGAAAGCTTTAACGTCATAAGTAAAATATTAGTTTACTTCTCTCTAAAATATCGCACATTCATGCCCATTTTATAATTAATAGACAATAGAGAAAGTATAACATATACATATGCAACAATACTGAAATATCAGCAATATGCTATATGATTCTTCGACTACGAAATTGCGATAAGTAAAATTTATACATTTTAATTGAAGTTAACAAAACTGATTTTAAGCATTATACATAAAGAAAGTAAAATTATGCAATAATAGATATTCATATCAATTTGTCGCATCATTTTATGGAAATAAAAATCCTCTAGAATATTATATAATGTATCGTAGTATTTTATACTTATATTTCTTTAACTTTAAATAAAACTAATTGTTACTACAAACTTCCTATAAAATATGCACACGATTAATCTATGTTTGTAAATTTATGATGAATAATATATGTACGTTATAACGCACGCAAATTTTCAACAGAGAGTTAATAAACGTAATTCAAACGCCATTATTATAATTAATGTAAGCGCGTAGATACTATTACTATTATTATTATTATTATTATTATTATTATTATTATTATTTTATCACGGAAAAACTTTTTTATATTATATCTTATGGGCCGTTTGCTGGCAACGTGGCCTCGTCAACGTGTCGTTCTTTAATGAGTCATCGTCTAATTAGCCTAAATACGGCATCGTTCGCGTTATTCATGTGAATCTCGTCTACGTAGCTTGTTCTATATATGGAAACGTTTTGTTGGCAGGGAATTTCGCGATAGGCGTTGAACCGTGAGTGCCTTGGAGATTCTCGACACGCTTGTGTCGAAACGACGTGACTCTTGGTGAGTAAATTGTAGGTTTTCAGGGTTACTTGACCTGAAACAAGCTGTATTAGTGAACTAAGACTTCCTCGTTTCTGCCATAGCAACCTTTTTCGCGTTGATGGCACCAGATAATGTGATAATGTGAATTTGATTAATTATCTAAAATAAACATTTCCTTGAACCAAACAACAATTTACATTTATAATTGCAATAAATAATGACTACACACAAAAAATAAATATATAATAGCGGAGCATTTTAGGATAAAAAATAAATAGAAATGTATTCTTTAGATCTCTTATTTGCTTATATTTTCTTGAAAATGTTTTTGAAACCACACACTCAGAACTATTAATTAAAATTTGTCACACATATAAATTCTATGACATATTATAAAATCAAAAAAAGATTATAGATGAAAAAGATAATATAAATTACTACAAATGTATAGGTACATACATACGAGTACGCACAAATAAATGTTGGGTTTTTCTCTTGTAAAATAATTACCTACTAACTGCTACGTTCAATTTTATTATTTTTAACTTTTTTCATAAAGCAATTTATGTATTAAAATAATATTAATTTATAAATTACTTCATGGAATACATAAAAATGTTTCTTTTTGTCATGAAATTAATGTAAAACAATGATGTAGTATTAGAAATATATTTTCATCGCTTTCGTCATTTATATCACTGTAACGTTCCGATTTGTCGATTATTTATTTGTAAGAAAACATAGTATTTCATCATAGTATTTCATCTACTTTTCTCATAGTTCATTTCGCGACGAGAATCCGACGGCGCTTGTCGAGCTTGCATTAAACCATAAGAGTTCTACGGTAAAGCGACACGCTGATTGCACAGACGGGATTTATTGACTAGAGGATAGGCTATGAATTCTAATAGCGTTCTTCTCAAAGTCCTCGAAAATTCTAATTTATTATTCATTACCAACAAGTTTGTAGATCAGCAATAGAATGAGCAACTTACGTGGTGAATGAATGAAAAAAAAAAGTATGCAACGAAAATGTTGAAATACCAGAAATTTTCAAAATTAATTATCTTAAAAATATGATAGAAATTTTTAGTATAATAAATTAAAATTTTCAAACTTAAAATATTCTTTAACTGTGAGTGAAATTTAATTTTGATAATTATTTATATTATTATTGTCTTTACTACACTTTAACATTTCTCTCGCCAATGATTCTTTATCGTATTGATAAAAGTAAAATTCTAATATACATATACACAAAGTAATTTTAGCGCGAGATGCATCTATTCAAATTTGGCAAACTCCTTGCAACGTAAATATCACTCGTGGTGTGTTAAACTCGTAACAGCGTCGAGAAATCTTTTGGCAACGAACGAAAATCAAAAAGTATCGGTGGTTTACCTTGCTCTTGAAACGATCGATAGTAGGTGGAATGCTCAGGAGTATACACAGAAAACGTCGCGGCAAAAGAACGGGATACAAGTACAAGATACAAAAATGTACTCTCGGGATCCGCTTTGGACGGGAGATATCGATCAGTCTTTGTTCACCTGTCTATCCTCTAGATAAAACGTGCTGAGATTACAACGCGAAAAGAAAAGACTGACACGATTTTTCCTCTATTTCCTCGAGACCTCTGATAATTAATTAATTCTCTCTCTTGATACTTCACGACAACACTAAAGTGATTACATTTCGCGCTGTAATTCTTACAGCTTCATATTCTCATATTAACAACAATTTCAATCGATAAAACGATCGCTTTCTTCGAGAAAACCAGAAATCTGACAATGAGCTGAAATTTTCTTCCGTCCTTCTACGTCCCACATTTTACTGATAATAAGTATTTAGCCAAAAGCGTTATTTGTACATAGAATCTTCATATATTCTGCATTAGGAAAGCTAAGGATTTATTTCTAATATTGATAACAAGTATTAATATTTCCAAGGCAAATAAAATTTTTCCTGAAATACAATAATCTGCCATTTATATCGTATATTTACATATTTAGATAGTGCGTCAATTTACGATGTCCATTATTTTACTATCGCATATAACATAGATCGATTCGATAGGTGTGGCAAGCTATAACAATGTTCATAAAAAAATATAAACGCATCAACATTGTATATAGCGAATGCGTAAATCTGAAAGTAGCCTGTTTCCATAACAGAAATTTCACTCAAAGCCGTGAAGCTTAAATAATATAGTGGCATGTAATATATATGTATACAAAAAAAAACATTTTCTTTAATGTAGTTCGGACGTTTGATTACACAAAGTGAAATAATCCCGATTTAATCTAAGACTTACTATGGCGCGCGGCTCAGGATTGGCTTCCGTTTCCTCTTTTAGCTTGGATTTCAATGAACCGAGAGAGAGAGAGAGAGAGAGAGAGAGAGAGAGAGAGAGAGAGAGAGAGAGAGAGTAGATCACCGCGCACAGGACCAACAGAATTTTAGCTAAAGCAAATGCACTGAAATCTAACCCCAGCGAGGTTATAAGCAACTTGCGACCTCGGCCGTGACTATCGCCTCTCTCCACGAATGCAACGAGGCTAATCCGAGGCAGTAACGCGAACAATAGCCGCTATCATACGCCTCGCACGTATATAGTAAAGTTAGTTTGTTAATACATCATTAATTGATGAAGAGCGATGTTAATTAATGACGCTAATTATTGTAACTATATCATATATTGTTCACGCGTGATAAATTAAGCGCCCGTATATTGTATGAAACAACAATATATGTTTTGAAACGTGTAAAAATATCAGAAACAATAAAATTTATCAGAAATTAATATTTTCTCGATTTTAAGACATTTATTCTATCGTCAACAAATTATATTTGATTTCATTATTTTAGTATTGTCATAAATTATTATATTATACTGGCAGATCATTTCATTTCTCACTTGTAATGCTTAACATTTGACATTTACATTTTTTATTGATATCTTGTCTTTGTGTTCAAATATAGTTTTATGAAATAGTTAAAAAGATATTGGTAAAATATATAAAGGTTAAATATTCGAATTTCTCTTCTCATTTTTATAAATGTTTTGTTAAAATTTTATGGAATATTAATTATTTAAAGTATGCAAACATTTTTAAAACATAAAACGTTAACTAAAACGTTAACATTTCATAGAATATTGCATAGAACATTTGCAGCATAAAAACATATAAAATATAAAAAATAAAGAGAGGAAGAGAGAAAGAATAATATTGTATGATCAATAATGCTACGTGTATCAGATTCCAACAGAAAATCTTCGTGACATCATCATTTAGATTTTAGACTTTAGAGTAAAGTTTTAAAAATTTGTTTCATAATTTTGATTAATATATATTTAATTATTAATTTATAAAAATTTTATTGACAATTTTAAAAATATTACATATAAATTAAATTTACCGAAACAAATGATTGAAGCAAATAAGAAAAATAAAAAAACATCATTTATAAATATATTGGACTATTGGACAATGGACAGCATCTCGCAAACGCAGATTGAATTGGGTTGTTCATTTATACATCGCTTGCAAAAAAAATGTCATTGCTACACCACGAATTTCGACAAGTCTCTCGCAAATTGCAGCGGCCGAATGGTTAAATGCGATAAAGAGATATGTTGTGATTTCAAGCCGGAAATAAACTCACTTATACTTGCAAATGTTAATTCTACAGTCGAGAAACTCATAGAATAGCCACTGCTAACCAATCAGCTCGATTTAACCAATTTTGTCTAGATAAGAAATAGTTGTAAAGGGATTAATAAGAATATAAATACCCATGAATACTATGCTCAACGTGCAATTTTTATAAAAACCAAAAACTCAATACGACGTCATTTAACACTTTTTGAATATTCAACATTAAATAGCTTTATAACCAATCAACTTGTTATAATAATATTATATTAATTTTGTTATAATTAATTGTAGAGTAAAGTTGGATCACGTATTTCAAAGCGCATGCAATTTTATTTTCAATTGCATACCCAAATTAATCGCACGAATCTTAATTAACACACTGGATTGAGTCACGCAGAGATTACTCATATACATCTCACATATCTGTCTTTAATTACTATGTATTAAACATTAGCCATAAACTGAATTACTTCTTGTTTGACTTAAATTTATTATCGTCTATCGAATTTACCGTCGAATCTTTCGCTACAAACAATCAAACGGCCCAATATATGTAATATGTATATTGAATAACCGATTTTGTTTCAACTAAAATTCACGAAAGCAAAAGAGAGCAAAATATTAAAATCATATTACGATGAGAAATATAAAAAAAAACATATAAATATACCAGGATCTATATACGCTAAAAAATTAAAAAATTAAAATAAATTATGTCATAAACAAGATTAATTATTCTTGTAATTTAAATTTAATTTTTGTAATTATACTTATTTTAACTACTTTTGCCTTGCATATTCGCCTTGCATAAATGCCTTTAGTTTCAGCGCATCGCGAGTATTTGTTATCCTATAGAGAATGTAATGTCACTGTCATGTCACATCCCTCGTTATGGCATAGAATTGCTATCAATTTGTTGTTAGATTTCGCGAGAAGATAGAAAAGAAAGAAACCGTTGCTTTATATATATTCTCGACAAAATCTTCCTGCCAACTGGAAACTACCACAAAAAAATTTGTTTACATTAAAACGTACATTTTGCGACAGAATTATACAGAGATAAATGAGCCGTTGTGATTTTGCCGACTTAAATGATGCAACATCGGGATTACGTTATTTGCGAAGCTGGGAAATGTTTGCGTGGGACGACGCGATAACGACGACATACATATAATCGAATGTTCCGTTTTACTTTTTTTTATTTTACGGTATGTCGCGTCGCGTCACCTCGGCAAATGAAATCAGTGTTACTGTTGGCATCGCGCTTTCGCATAATCTGCGACAAGCGCCCTGTAAAAAGTTTCGCTCGCCAGTGGCGATCAGCGGGGCGTAAAAATGTTCTCATGAAAGTTGCGCGTAAGCGTGATGTGAAAGATACCTAGGCTTTACGGCCCGTTGGTTGTGCGCAGCAAGCGGTGTCACAGGTGTTATTCGCTCTTACCCGTCGTGAATTAATTCACTCATCAGCGCGAGCGTGGCATTTTGACCAAATAATTATTCTTTATTACGGTATAAAGGATCGGATGGCGTAAAAGCGTGAGATAAATCGTAACTCTCGCATCGCGGAGCAGCGTAAATTGGAGATGTCGTTACACATGTGGCATGAAAACGATTTTTTCCTAACGTTGGCTTATTTTTAAAAGCATTTACGTAATATGGTGACGATAACTTAATGGTTGCTCATTCGTATATTCGACCATTTCGTTATAATAAATATTTCTCATCCCAATATTACTTGAAAAATATACATATAAGTATTTATCCCCGTGATAAATATAGATAAAATTCGTCTCTAATATAAAATTACAAGAAAATACGTCTCCAATATAAGACTATACTAAAAATCAATCTTTTATTACTGTCCACGAGTACGAATAGACAAAATTTTCTTTTAATCGAAAGATATCAGACGCTATAGATTGCATCGCAACTTTTCCACTTGGAGGAGCTTCTTAAATCCGCTTGAAAAAAAACTTCATCTCCGGTTCAAGGTTAGCATCTGCATTTCATATATGCAATCCTAGTGATAGCGACAATCTAGTACCTGGTGTCCAAACGGCGATCATAAAATGTCAAAGTGCAATCGTTTGGCGTTTTACGACTTACATTGAGTGCCATCGTGAACTAAAAAATGTTTCCGTGGCAAAGCGCGTCAGTACTCAGTCTGAATTTTCCGGCTGGATATAAACCGCGCAGAATTTCCCAGCAACCGCGCACTTCGATTTGTATACAAGCAAATAACAAAGAACGAGTGGTGCAATCGCGCGAGAAAAGCTCTCGTTGCCGACTAGCCGCTGGGTAACCCTTTGAGCCCAAATATTTCATTTCGGAGAAATGCTATTCGCGAAGTTGTAGCATGAACAGAGTGATGGTGTTATACAAATAAAGTTCGTAAATAGAACCAGAGAGAGAGAGAGAGAGAGAGAGAGAGAGAGAGAGAGAGAGAGAGAATTCATTGATATGTAGTGAGAATCTTCTGCGCAATATATCTCTCAGCTCTTTTGTAAATATTGACATAACATAAATTAACATATATAACATGTAATATACAAATATACGTATAATATATAATATATAATATGTAATATGCAATACATAATATTATAATATATATATATAAAATGATAAAGAAAATCTTTATATATTGTAAGGATTTATTTATATTAACAGATTAATTAATAGTAATACTAATAAAACCATTAACATGTATATATGTCAACATATTCGAATTTGTAGGTCTAAAAGAATTTTACAAAGATATACATATGTATAATAATATTTATAAAGTCATGTCAACCCCCCTCGGTACGTCAGGCGACTGAGACTGCAAATTGAACTAAAAGAAACAGCTGCGCGACAGGAGACACGTCTTTGTCATCGTCTTAGAGAAGCACCCTCGATAAAATAACGAAAATATAGCTAAACCTTTTTTTTTTCAATCTTCCCCGGCACACAATCTATCCGGCTGATATTACTAGACCATAGTATTAGTGAAACTTATAGCAACTGACTATCCTTATATTTCGCGATGAAAACGTGCACCGCATGCCCGATACTTATCGACGAAACGTCCTGAGAGACAAGGGCGGACCAAGTGTCCGATGAGGTCTGCGATGAAGAAAGGCAAGAAGATAGGGGTGGTGGTGCCTTCGCTTCTCCTTTCTAAACGAAACTTTACGACTCCAGGGAGAAATTGTGGTTTCACCTTCGAACATTCGTCCTGATGCAGGATACAGATGCACTTGGTATTTTGTACCGACGATACACTTTCGAACTCTCTTCCCCTCTATATTATTTTTCCGAGTAGCTTCGCGTCAAAGCAAAAAGAGAAGGAACAGTGGCAAAAATAACGCCAAAATACCGAAAAAATAAAATGTGCATGGATAAACATAATACTGCTTTATTCCTTTCCTGGGGAATGTAGCAGTAGCAATTGACTGTGTAATCCATCAACAGGTATCAATTATTATTATTCAAAGTGGGGTATCAGTATGAAATCAGTACTAATCGATCTTCGTTTTACATGACATATCGTATAACCTTTTTCTCTTTGCGATATGATGGATTGCGGTATCCTACTCATATTTATAGTTAGTATATAAAACATGTCCACCTATTCATATATATACTTTTTATATTGTATATAAAATAAACATAATTTAAATTAATTATATATTTAAAATTTACGATTTTAATTACAAAAGCGGAAATACACTTTTTCATATGTAAATATTTATCATGCGTTTGTTATATTCCATTTAATGTTTCCTAATAATGACAATCGTCATTAGACATTAATAATGATCAAATTTTGTTCAGTATCAATATCTTTACTTGAAAACAAATATCGTTATCGCATGTTTTGCATCTCGCTCATTTCATTTGTTTTTTGCTTGATTTTTATATGTCGAATTTAAAAATAAAAATATAAAAACTATAAAGACATGATGAAATCCGCGCGTGCGACCGCGAAAATACGAAAACTACAATACAATTTTGTGAGTTACGTCAGGAATTCTCCCAGCGCGACTATATGAAACTAAACGAAAAGTTTCTCTTCAAGAGTACTCGCATAGTTTTCGGTTAGCGTTGTCGCGTCCTAATTCGGACGTAAAAGCGCATAAACATTTCACTTTTGGCAAAGTCAATACTTAAATTTTCACAACAGGAGAAATTATCTCTTGACATCTGCACCATTACGAGAATCAGAAAAAGGACTCAATTGTACATTACCTACATTACTGTAAGTAGTACTGTTATTTATATATATATATATATATATATATATATATATATATATAGTATGTGTATTTATATTTAATTTTATATAATAATTTTCTTTCCAATTTCGCGTTTAATATATTTATTTAGACTAGCTTTTACTCTCTTTCTGCCCAATCACACACTCTTTTAATCGTTTAACTTATTGTCGCACAAAACTTATTATAACAAAACAAGACGTACTGAACTGTGATTAACAAGATTTCGAATCAAAATAATATCAGCAATACACGATTGAAATAGCAAAATAATAGCAAATGATGGAGAGTTATGTGTGTTGGAGTAAAAGAATTCCAGCCTTTCTGTACTTTGCAACTGCCTATTAAAACATCAGATGCATGAGAAACTCATGTAAAAGCTTCGATATACACGAATTCGCATGAATGAAGTCGTTCTCGAGCCAGATTAGTCAACATTTCGCTTTAGACGAATCAGCGCTCTAAGGAGAATAGAGACGGGTTATGAATCCCTAATCCAGCTAATACACATCTGGTTTATGTAAGAGTAGGAGTGTCTGCAATTCCACATGATGCCCGTGCTCCATACTCGTACGTTTCAACGCAAGGATACAGCGGTTTCTATATTCTCGCTAGGATGTTATACAGATGTCGATTAAACCTTACTACTGTCAACTGTATGCCTCTGAAAGAGGCAATATTTCACATACCCTAAATAGTATCTAATTTATGTATTATAACAGCAGCACTAAATTTTATATATCTCGCTGTGATTGTTTAATTCATATTAAAATTATCATATGGATCACAATTTCTATCTGCTGCATTACACCATTCATTGTCATTGTAAATTTCGATATTTTATTAATATATCAATTTAATGTGTGTGTGTGTGTGTGTGAGTGTATTTATGTTATAGGGTAAACTCGAGTAAGATGGCCATTGAGGAAAGATGGCCAACCTATGTTCTTTCAATCTATATAGCTCGTCATGAAACATCGAATGAACATGTGTTGGCCATCTTTCCTCTATGGCCATCTTACCCGAGTTTACCCTATATAGAAGTTCTCGTAATATCAAAATGTAAAACATTTCTTTGACATATTATACAGAGTACATTATACGTATAGATCTTGGAATCAAGGGCGCTTTCGGCAATGAATCAAACTGACGAAACTATCATCCTTCACGATCTAACTGACAGATGAGAAATCGGAATATCAAGAGTACGTCGATAGGCTAGAGTCTGGTCGTACTGTTCATCAGTGCCAGGTCTGATTGCTGCTATAAGCCAGGATTAGGAGCGCTACCGCAATTTCCATCATCAATAACAGATAACATGTTCGCAAATATTGTGCGTAAAGAGACTCACGTCAAAATCTGGCAAAAAACTTGCCCAAAAATCCATCATTACAAAATCAAATAAATTTATCTTCACGCGGTCACTTTATATAGATTCATAGAAACTCGAATAATATAAAATTATTTACAAATGTATTATTTATAAAGTTTTAGAAAAATTGAATTCTGATAATAAGTGAAAAATAAAGAAATTGCGATTCTTGATGGTTGTATCTATTATAAATATTTGGAACACTAATTTTTATTTTTATTTGAATTGCTTAAATATTTAAATTTTGATTTCACTTTTAATTCAAATCTTAATTATACATTTAATTCGAGTACAAACGTGATTTCTGTTTTAATATTTTGTAATCTTAATCTCAATTTTTTTATTTTAATTTCAAGTTTGACTTTTATTTTATATTTTTTATATCAAATTTTCTGAAATGAGTCATAATAATAGATTAAGACGCGCGCGTGCATTAGTCGGGCCGTGAGTCGGGAGTGTCGGGACTTGAGTGTCTTTATACTCCGTCCAACAAGAGATCATGGTTGATCAAACATAAATAACGATAGGGCACATCAGAGCCGCAATAAGGTGTTCGCGTTAAACTATTTTTATTTTTAATAGTGTTGGACAATATCTATTAAAAATAAAAATAATTTAACGCGAACACCTTGTTGCGGCTCTCTGCCCTATCGTTATTTATGTTTGATCAACCATGATCTCTCGTTGGACGGAGTATTATAGCATTGCAACGTGGACGCGGGCGCGGTGGCGGTGCACCGGCTTCCTCGCTTCTCACCACGTTGGCGTTGGCTCGGTCGGTTGCCGACTGCCGTGTTGCCGTCTCTCGACTCTCGACCGCGCGCGCCTCACGCTCGCCTTCCTTCCTTCCTTCCTTCCTTCCTTCCTTCCCGGATAGAACCGCTACTCTCCGCCGCGTAATTGGCTGGAATATCTAATGGATTCGGTTAACCCCTTCACGAAGGGCTGGCGGTTGCACGACGGCGCCGGGATTGAGCAGATAAAGTCCGAGTCTCGTTCGTTCGCCCTACGTGTGATACGGCGATCGCGATAACTCGGCGTGCACTATAGAGATTAGACTGAAGGAATTCAACGCGATAAATTTAGATTCCATGTTAATGGGGACAATACCGAAATTCTCAACACATCACACTTGTGACGAAGGATAATAATACGAAATATATCACAAATGTTATCATTGTTAAAATTCAAAACATTGTTCAATAGAATATTGTTATTATTTTTAATTTATTTTAGTTATTTACTTTAGCTTCGAATAATCAACAATTTGACACCAAGCTTTCAATGATGTATCGTTTCACGTATCGCGTGAAACATCCTTATTTTATTGCGCGCAAACGCGGCAGCGCGGCGCGCCGTGCCGTGACATGGTACTTTCCGTGGCGGTGTCATTCGTCCTCTCTCCACTTATTCCCGCTCGTTTTTCTTACTCGTTACTACTTCCTGGGTCGTAACTGTGGAAATTCCATCGGTCCGAAACCTGGTCGTCGCGTACACGCCACAGGTCGGCGATAAAGCCTCTATCGACCGATGGAAACATATAATACAACACATTGTCGTACGTGCGACTACGGAAAAGCGCGGCCGATGCGAATTCAAATGGGGCTTGCTGAATTTAGATTTAATCGAGGACCGTAAATATAAAAGAAAGTCGTTTGCTGAGTAAGTAGAGAAGGACGGTACCGAAGAAGGTTTGTACCGAAAAACTGCGAAACTACCCCCCGGAGCAAGAAATTTTATTATACCGACAAGATCCAGGGATCAAGGAGATTCAGAGAAATTGCACTTTTCGTTCGTTTTGTCATTCATATTGTGAAATCTCCAATGTGATAAAATTGCCAATTTGTTAATGTAAAAAATTATATTTTGGCCACAGCCTCTGCAGCACATTGAATAATACAATACGTATCACGAAACCGGATCCAGACTAAACAAGTAAATGCAAATAAACATAGAGCAACTTGTTTCAATAAGTGCGCGGGCGCTACGCTGTGCTAGCGAACCGCATTCATTGAAGCAAGTTGGTTATTTATCTATGTTCGCAATCGTTTGCTTGGATCCGATTTTATACAAAGCAATTTTTTTCTTATGTTATTTCTCTGAGATAACACTATGATTGCCAAACACATTGACTTCAAGGAAATATATAATAATTTCAGAAATTTTAGCAGAGTTAATACTAATAATGTAACGTCTCAACCTATTTCCCTTCTAAAGATCCGTCTTCTAAAAATGGAAATTGTAAAATAAAAAACATGTAATATTCCTTCTAAATCTCTTATCTAATGTTTGATAATAATCAAGAAAATGGAAAGTGAAAAACAGAAAACAAAGAAACGAAACTTATAACACTTATTTCAGAGCTACGAAAACGCCGTTTTGGAGAATTGGAATTTTGAAAATTGGAATCATATATTATACAATCTAACAATTTTCGCTGTGGCAATTTCTACTACGCGTTTGATACGCGCCGTAGGCGTCGCCAAGCATGCGAGATGCCGAAAAGCCTCGCGAAACTTCGAAAGACGTAGAACCTCCGAACTTCGTCATGACATTTAAGTTTATAGCGACAATGAAGAGTGTTTCGCAGGAAACTGCGCGCACTTCAACGCCAATATGGCGAGGCAAGTTTACCACTTCAGAAATTGCCGAGGTGCAAGCGTTTGCACAACGATCTTCTTACGTCGAAGCGGAGTAAACGGCTTCTATACGACGATAGGTTATAGTAACGTATATAAATTTCTAAAAAAATAAATTTTGAGATTCTCGAAAACAATAGTCTTAATAAAGGCTACGAAATTCGGAATAATATTTTTAAGATAATTGTTTTAATTAATTTTCGATTAATTAACTTAAAAAATAGATTTTATGAAATAATAAATGTTTTTAATTCGCCAAGCGGCACTTATCATCTTCTCTTCGATTAAATTTCGAAGCACAAAGAAATTTCACAAGATTTAATTCTGCAACGCAACCATCGCCGCACGAAATGAAGCAAATGTTTAACCTTTCCATCACGCAAAGAGCCAATATTGACAGACGATAAACGATCAAAAATCCTATATATAAAAATGTGAATAATCTACTAGTAGAATAATCTACACACTGGAGAAGAATAATGTAAAGTGAGAAAATCGACAAGTGACGTGAAGAAGCTCAATATAGTCTCTATGGCAATAGTCTCTATAATTAAAAAGTAATATTCAGAAAACGTTGAAATCTATTTTCTTTCATTTTGTGACATCAACACCTTGATTCATTTAGACGTTGTACTGTTACAAAGAGTAATACTTGAAATTCTCGCCAGATTATCTCAAGAATCGTCAGAAGATACGACGAGCGAATTTGTTTAAAAAACACACATACCCTTCGCCTTCTTCACTTTAAGATAAGTTTCAAGACTACCGTAGGAACGGCGAAGTCAGTATGGCAAATCGCAAACAGTACCTACAGCGAACACAAAATACACTCACGACGCTCACAATGTATGCTGCAACGTCCAATTAATACTTTGTTGATCTGTAATTGGAGCATCGTGATTAGACTACTGCGTTGGTCGATGTAGCTTAGCCCCGGGCGATGGGAAACACTGTTCCCGTGGTATATGCAGATACCCTCGTCGACCTATACCTACCGTAACAACCTACATGCAGGCAACTCATCCGAGACAAACTATACAATTCTCGTACTACTTACGTCGTACAAACGTAACAAGACGTACAAGATACAATTTCGAGCGAGCCAAGTGAAGAAGGGGAAGGAGAGGTAATCTGCTCTCTATGGAAATATTTCATATATGATTAATGATCACGCCGCGCCGCCGGTTTTCGTTGCACGTTTTTCTTCATAGAGCATCCTATAAAACGCGTGGAAATAAAAATCGGCTCGAAAATAGATACGAACGGGAAGCCTTTTTCAAAGTTTACCCGACGAAAAAAAGAACAAATCCTCCCCGAGAGGCTGCTTCGTGGCGAAAGAGAGACGAACGCGGAAGCGTGTCGTATTTCGTGCCGTTATTGTTAACATGCAGCGCACAACGCGCGAGCGAGTCAACAAGTGGCAATATATTTCGCGAATATATTCTTAGCGTAAGCATTATTTACGCTCTTGCTAGACCAGAGCAACGTAGAAGACCTTAGGGCTTAGGGCAAAAGCGATGAAAGAGTAGGGCAGCTTGCCGTCAGTTGAAACTCGCGCTAAAGACGACGACGCCTTTGCAAAGAGCTTAGAGCTTCCGACGAACTTGATTGGTAGCTTGGACTGCAAAGCGTATCGAGTTCCAAAGCCATCGCTTCGTGCGATCGATGCTATCTCGAAAGTAAACTTTAAACGTTCTTGAGCACACCGTTTCCCTGGAACCAAGGAACGTTATGACGCGACGCTTCGAAAAGACTACCGATTAATTCCGATAAGAAACTAAACGCAATTACCACGGTCTAAATGCAACGGTCCGATCGCAAAGAAGGCTACGAGAAAAAGCTTACTTTCATCCAAGAAGAACATTCACAAAATGGTCACGATAAAATAACTCACCGCGAAAAAGAGGAATTCAGTGGGACGTGCGAAATAACGTTCAGAAATATGTGATAAAATTTACGGCATTTTTTGTTGTTTCGATGCCGCTATATAGAATGCACCGGTATTATATATCCCCCGGAGTACCCCACAACCGTTGTCATGGAATGACACATTGCGAACGCAGCAGTTTTAATTGTATGTGATGTTGCGAATGTGGGTTACTCGCTTATATTTTCAACGCATAAAAAATATGAGCCACGCACATAAATAATATTAATATGAATATGCGTAAAAGAAAAATGCAAAGAACAAGTTGAAGGTGCGCAGTCAATATATAGTTACTCTTTTTCCATTATCCGCATTCAAGCGTATCAGCTCCTCCACAATTCTCAAGAATCTTACAATTCCGGAATAGATAATGTACGTTTCCATATGCAATCCTAATATGGCACTTCTCACGTGTAAATGGCACGACCACTTAAAATAGGCACGGAAGGTTTTATCGACGATCGAACTGCTATTGGCAATTTCCACTTTTATCACCTATCAACTCGCTGGAATCACGGGCCTATAAGGGGTGTCGGGATATATCTCACGCCCGGAGATAAAATATCCTCGCAGTCATCGGCGATATGTATAGCTCTATGCTCTACAGCGCTTATAGCGCAACGTCGTACCCCAAGTATTTACATAAGCGGACAACAGGGCGGGACAACACATTGGACCCAGGAGTACTTTGGCCATCTCGTACGGCTTGCCGCTAAAATGCGATATCGTTTTTTTGTGCGTAATAACGTTGTAAAAGCAGAATTACGGCGAGAAGACGCCATATGTTCTTTGTCGCAAACTATTTTATTTAATACGATTTGTTCTGCGAAACAGACCCACATCAATTGTATAACTAAATCAAAGCCCTATAAATACCGAAAATATATACGTATGTACGACTGCACTTTTTTTATTACAAAATGTACTTTCAATAAAAAAGAATGTGAAAGATAGACGTACTTTATTATAAACTAGCTTAATACCCGTGCTTCGCTATGGTATGTAACTCTTTAAATCATCAAAAACCAAGTCGTTATCTCATCGGGCCTAAGAGATATTGAGGAATCCGTGAAAACACATTTTAGCCTTTTTTCACCCCCTTAGGCGAATTTCCCTTCTTAGTGAGTACTTACGTCATGGAAGAAATATACTTTCCGAATTTCATGTTTCTATAAGGTTTAGGAATTTGGGCTGGACGTTGATGTCAGTTAGTCAGTCAGTCAGGACATTTGTTTATATATATTATATATAGATAAGTGATTATATTTCGATAAGAAATATATTTTATAATCGCACATCGTGACTATATACTTAAACGCGCATCGATATTCAAACGAATCAAACGGGATGCAATTTGCGATAAGGGTCTAAACAATTATTTCAAAATAATTATAAATTTAGTGATCTCAACATTATGATAGTTTAGGACTTTAGATCATGTTCTAGTCGATTATTCGATCGAAAATACGGTTATATTAATTTCATTACAAATTTCAAACTTCCATTTAATTACTGCAAAATTAATTTGTCCAATAAGCGCATCATCGAAAGTACATTTAAATATAGCGAATTGATGAGACTGTAATCATTATCGTGAAAATGTGTTTCATCCATTCCCAAGGCTTAACCAGCACGAATTATTGTACCTACGGATTAATCATCGATTTGCAGAGTATGGAAACAATTGATATTGGCTTTCGCATTTCAATTTATAAATACGTGTTATTGGTATCATTAGTTTATGAACACATTAAGAGTAAAAATGCTTAAATAAATGTGAATAATAATAATAATAATAATAATAATAATAATATAATAATTTAAAATAATTATATAAAAGTAAGATTATAAAAAGATTTTTCTCTTTATGCAACATATAAGATATAAAAACATCCGATGGGACTTTGAAAAATATGAAAATCTTTAAATCATTCTGAGCAGCACGTGCTTGCCCTCGTTTTACGATTCCATTGTCCTTGATTGTGAGCAAGGAAATTTAATCGAACGCGTGAGTCATTCTCGTGTAGGTAAAGGATGATGTGTCATAACGTTAAAGAGGTTTGACATTGAAACATCATAAGTGCATGTGATTCAGTCAAATCATAAGATTGATTGATTCTAGACCCACAATTAGGAAATTACGCTCTTAACCGGAACACGATGGTATTCTATATATATAT
>NW_020215770.1:29206-45803 GCF_003070985.1 Temnothorax curvispinosus | reverse complement strand
CAGATTGTGTTCCTTACTTGGTGCCACTTGATGCAAGTAAATTCGTCACTCGCCCCAAATTAAATTCTTTGTTACGCATACTACTTCCGCTATTATTTAGACTGAGAAGATCTTTACGTTATAACATTGATAAAAAAAAAGGCGCTATTGAGAAGTAACTGAATAGTTCACAAGTGTGATTCTGTATACGTGACATAAACTTTTGTAGATTTTCAGTACTGGCAGTAAATATCGGAGAAGGCAGTTCTTGTTACATGACAACGTGCGGTATATGTTACCAAACTCTCCCCATTCGCCAGTCAATCTCAAGTCTCACCGCGCGGATGATAGCTCAGCGATCTTGCGCGTATACACAGCACTACATTGTGTATGTAACACAAGTGCCAAGGCCATGTACCGGTGTATCAACCTATTTGTTGTCACCCCCACAAAATATTACAAGATTCAAAACCTATTAAAGTCCACTTTAGATTTTATAATTCGTGTCAATTATAAACAAAATAGATTTCAGAATAAAATTCCATTTTGATTATAATTCTGTATATCGTGTATCTTTATATATACTTTGATATAAATATATATAAATATACTTTGTATACACGTGCAATTCTAATTCTTCAAATGTTTTTCATATTACATGGCACATAAAATTATAAAATTACAAAATAGAATTCTATTCTGAATTCTAATACAAATTATGATTTTTCTATTTATTAAACCATATTTATAACTTATGTCTCAGACAGTTGAATTTTTCAACAGAAATAATTATAAATACAACTTGAAAATCTAAAATAAAATTTCATAATTCTCTCTCGAACTTCTTCTCTGCACCGAATTCAATTAGTCGTTTATTTTAATTCGTATTTGTCACAGTAGTAACAATGTCGATGCTAAATTTCAGGTTTTATCGTTTAAAATACTTGTATCACACTATTATAAAAAGTGGTAGAGAAAAACTTGCCGCAAATAGATTACATGTCAAATAGATTACTATCGAAATTGTCTCATTTATCTCTTTAACTTTTTTCGTATCTCTCATGAAGGCTTTACGCTTAATAGCATTGAGTTCCATAGGGTGATCAATATTTATTTTAAACTAGCTGGTTACCCGGGCTTCGCCCCGGAGGACATATGTAATAAGACACGCAAATAGTTTCTCTCTCTCTCTCTCTCTCTCTCTCTCTCTCTCTTTGAGATTCAATCAATTATTTCCCGAAAAATTGGAAAAATTAAAAAAACCGGTTTCCAAAAAGATCGGTAACAAAAACTATACACATCATAGAGCTTCCCGTAAAATTCTACCCCTACTTCATATGTAATTCTTTAAAATTCGGTCAATAAATTTTCGAAAAATTAAAAAAATTTCGGTACCGGCTTTCAAAAAGATCGATAACAAAAAACTATACACACAGTGGCATTCCCCGGAAAATCTACCCCTATTTCATATACTTTTGGTAAAAATTCGGTTCAGGGGTTTGGGCTGGGCGTTGATGAGTCAGTGAATGAGTCAGTCAGGACATCTTCCTTTATAGATATAGATGAGAAAAGATTTTTTTTAATTCAAATGTATATTATTTTATTTTTACCAAAAAGTATTAATAAAACGTTTTAAATGTAGAGAGAAGGCAAGAAACAGAGAAAAAGAGAGAGGGAAATAAATAAATTAAAAGGCACTTAAAATAGAGATGCGCGTATGAAATGAAATGGGAATGCAATATTTTAACAAGGGCTTTTGAAGTCTTTCTTCGTGCCTTACTTGTCAATACTTTGCCTTTATATATAGGTGACAATTAAACAGGCCTGCATGCGGGTTACGAAGCATAAATTCGCAATTATAGTTCCTTTGCCGAGCGTAATCCAAAATACAGGATCAATATACCGACGATCGCATCATTGGTATTAAAGGCTGAGTCTTCATTGCTGACAAGACAGGTTTATTCGTAACGCAACGATAATCCCCGGCTCCGGTTGTCAGTATGGATATCGCGCAATATTGTACATTATGGAAGACGGCCGGGATGTCGATACAAGGAACGATACCGAGGAAACATCAGTAGAACGAGCCGGTAAAATCAATAATCCAATACAGATGTCGGCAATCTGCTTCCGGTTGACAAGCTCGTGAGAGCCTTTTCCTGATTATGTGCCCCATTAATATATCTCAGAGAGTATTTTCGGATATTTCAGCAAATTGTTGTATATAAGTCATATACATTTGTCGTGTGAATAATTTACTTGAAGCCACTGATTTCATATTAATTATTAACGTTCCCGAGTTTCTTAAGCTTGAAAATATATAGAAACCGAAGTGAAGAAATTAAATCTCACGGAAGTAGGTAAATAACGTTCATGCGATATGTACGCACAACACAGAATATAACATTTTTCGGTTTGAGCAAATTATTCGAAATCTGTCAGCGATAATCAAACAATCGCACGCCGGTTATTACTCGTTCTTATAATAATGTTCTGTCACAATTCTGAATGTTATTTTATATACTTAAATTAATATTTTAATTATTATTTACAATTAAGTATTTACAAACTTTTCATTCTTAATTTCGAATACCTAAATTAACATTAGGCCTATGATACATATTAAGTTAAGGCGCACGATAATATGTTTGATAAATCAAAAAAGTGCTAAGTAATTGAATGTTATGGAATTCATGATGGGGATATAATGATAATAAATGTGTCAAGAGAGATTTCAATAACCGTATTGAGTAACTTAGTATTTTTTTCATTTTTTATTTTCTATGATGAAGTATAATATGAAACAAAGCCTTTACCAACAGATATCAAAGTACCATGTTATGTCTAGTACTCGATTTGTCAAAGATTGTCACGTTAAATCAATATTTTGAGAAACTAAGTTGTAAGAATTAAGATATCGTAAAGGAAAGAAAGGAATAATAATAATAATAATGTATACACTGAGAAAAAAATTGTTAATTTGAAAAAATATTTAGTCCAATACGTTCAACTAAACATTTTAGTTAGTTAAATAAACATTAGTTGTTTCAACAATTTATTTAGTTTCTTTAATCAAGAATTAATTGATTCAACTAATGTTTAGTTAATTAACTAAAATGTTTAGTTGAACGTATCGGACTAAATATTTTTTTAGATTAACCATTTTTTTTCTCAGTATATACATAAAATCTTAAAAAAAAATCAATTTTTTACTTCCTGTGACATAGACATAAAATGTTATCGGTTATTCTCGCTCAAAGGTGATGAAACATTTCCGAATGCGTGAGTGCGGTTTATCCGGTCTCGGGACACATATATGTGTCACGGCAATCGCTGGATATTCACGCAATACCACAAGCGTCAAATCAATCTGCTGTAACTCAATCACGAAATTTGAAGCAGCAATGTCGTGTCTACACGCCAGCTCCGATCGGTAGATGACACCAACTGCGTAATTTTTGTAATTAGCTTCGCTTACGATATGTGTATATATCAATAATTATTATTGATAAAAGAAACAGAAAAAGAGAAAAAATTTAAAATCAAACAGAATTTACATTTTCCATTAATTGTAAGTAATCATATAAAACAGCTATTAAAATTTCTTAATTCCAGAAATGACCAATTTTATCAGAAAAATTTTTTGCATCCTGCATATGCATTTAAAGGATAAACTCAACTCTCCCATTCGATTCTCTCTTATCTTTTCTAAATGGGTAAAAAGTATTTTCTATAGTATTAATACATTTGTATTTTCGTTCTATAACTATCATCGTTAAACTCTTAACTTCTATGTTTATTTTATAGCTTTATGGCTTAATAACGACAAGATTATAAAATCACCTTAAAAGTCCAATGCACGAAAATCTCTTACAGTCAATATGCAGTATAACTAACTGCAAGATAGAAAATACCATCAAAATAAATGCCAGTATGCAGACAACACGAAAACATCAGCATTAAAGTTTGTTGTAAAAGGAATAGTAAAAAAATACTGCTCTTATTAGGCAAAGATGAGCGTGTTACAGAGAAAACCGTGACTTGAAATTCGTAGGAAAAATCAACTTCTCCTCGGCAATTGTGGAGTAACGACGTCACATTGAATCCTATCAAGACAGTGCACATGGCAGTGGATACTTTGGGATGCAGCGGCTGCGACCCAGATTAATCCTATATTCCTATTCGAACGAGGTGCCGGAAGGAAGTCGAACAAATCTTGCCTTTTTTTTTACAAAAATTGGAATTTTCCAATTGTTCACTAATTCGAGAAAACGAAGCTGCGTTTCATATTGAATTGATGTCAAACGATTCATTCAAGTTTTCTTCTCTTTTCTATACTTTCTTTTCTTGCTCTATCTAATATTCTGTAATATTCTCTGTTATAGAGCACGTATATTAACCTAACGTGTTAATGTATTAAATTTTCATACGTAGTAAACATTTCTGGAGACTATCATATGTCTATCTTATCTAAAGTGATCAAAAATGATATATATTACAATATAAACTTGCAAAATAGTGCTTTCTCTTACTATAGCTCTCTAATAAGTAATATCGGTTGTTCATGTTCCAGGACATTAAAATAATAAACTTTCAGTGTCTCAACCAAGGAATAAATTATAGAACTAACGTTGGCGGCAGATCCGTTGGGCCCATTTAATTCCATTATACGGCATTTAGGATCGTAATGTTCGGAATGTTTCGCGCAAACTTTCGCGATTTGGGGCTTCATACCGGACGTTATCGCCCCAACTCGAAACGCTTGTTCAAATGCATGAGAGCTACAACGCTCGATTACAATGGATTCCATTAATTAGGATTTTACGTGAGGACAAACACGTCGTCTCTGACCCCGTTAGCATTATCGTTTATCACAAATAATACAAAAATATTCGTGTCTTCCCAACTTGAAATCACCGTATTTAAATTTTTCTTTGACCTCGTCATGATACATATACAAGCAATGCACAAAGTTCCTTTAAACTATTGAAATGCTGGTACGCCAAAAGATTGGCATTGACAGCTCAACTTTCCCTCTTTACCAACCATTGTCGATATTTGAGATATAATATCGATAATTGTAAAAAGCATTATTTTAAGAATGTAAAGCATTGATGTTTTTTTATATTCGCGATAGTACATTATATTAGTTAATATAAATCTTAAAATCCAAACGGATAGAAAGTTTATCAAAATATAATGATAGTATATCTATAATATATATACATATATATATATATATATATATATATATATAATAGTTTTTATATATATATATATATATATATATATATATATATATAAACTATTATTTCATCAGCATATATGTATATATAACAAGTCATCTTGAATAAATAAACAGTCGTATAAATGTATACAAATAAATTAATTTCTCCATGAGCTATTATATTCTCACTGACGTTCATTAATTGCTCCATACCAATTTAATTAGTGTTTGTGCTGTTTCAATACTATCATATATTAATTTATAGACTTTCATATTGAAAAAATGCAATTAATTGTGGAAAGGAGAGATAATTGCTCTCATTTAGTTTTCTACGTTGCGATGGAAATATATCACGCAAATATATAAATTTAATTGATGAAAAACTCACAAAGACAGAAATGTCGCGCGCCCGATGCAAAAGTACATGTATTACAAAACATGTTAATTTTTTCAAATATAAAGGATTTTAAGATAATAAAAATAACGCATATCACCATCTACTGATTTAGTATGCAAACTTATTACCATAAACACGGAATGTAAATCCGGCTTTAGACGATATATTTTTACGTGCTTTAAACGTGCTATACTATACGTGCAGTACAACAGAATACGTATAATACTCTATTATATGTATATTTTGCATACTATAATATATTACATATACATATATACAATAAAACATACACATCAACGGTATATGGTGTATGAATCTGAATGGTTCGTTTCAATAATAGATACATAAAACAGTTTGAAGTAGATCTGTGTCATTCAAGTTAAAAGAAACTGATCGTGAAAAACTACTAAACGCATATTACTTTGTTGAAAAGGTAAAATGTCAGGAATTAACCAAATTTTCTGGGCACAATAAACAGAAACAAAACACACATTATTCATAAAATATCAAAATATTGCTTCTTCTAGGGCCTTATTCTCGCAAAATATCGCATACGATATGTAATGTCATGAATATCATACTTTGCAACCAATAGCACACTTGCAAAGTATGATTTTCTAGTGACATTCATAAAATATCGTATGCGCGATATTTTGTGAGAATCAGGCCCCTGAACGTACATCTCTTTAAACATATCTAGAAAAGACGGTGATGCAACAACGACAAAATTTTAGTATAAATTTATATAGGACACAGGGCGTAATATTATTAAGAATTTTTGTTGCAGTTAATTATCTATAAATTTAATACCCTATTAACATGCAATTAAATTATCGGACCAAATATTACATTTTTTATCACATATAAGATAGAAAACGACATGAATTATTTACCATGTATTTCATTTATAATCGTGCATGCTAACTAACGCAATATCACGATCGATCCTTTCTTCGGTGCCGGTGATGCGAACCTATATTCTCTTCCACTACTGAATATGAAACGCGAAACTCGAAGGCGCGTTGAGGCTCATCTTAGCGAATATTTGGCAAGTAAACGCATTGTCTGTGGAGTTGGTTCCTCATAATGCGCGACTAGACGATAGTCAAACTTTGAGTATAATGTCGATATCGACATAGTTTAACCTAAAGAATGTACCCTGAAGTCCTTTATAAACCATATGTAATGCGTTTATTCTTTTACAACGCAAAATTAATAAAATTAATTTATAGTAATAAGAATTATTTATAACAAAAAATAATGATCTTGTTAATTATAAAAATGGAAATTACTATATAGAAAAGAGATTAAAATTAAACAGAAAGAGTAACTTCATCTGCCAGTAATTATAAACCAAAATTCTTTATTAATTCGACTAACTGGCAATAATAGAACAAAAGTTCATGACGTTTCGAATCTTGGTTTGGGTCTTTTGCAATTAAAAATCTATAATAAATAAATAAGGACATAACATCGCTTAATAACGCAGACATAAATTTAGTAAAGATTAATGACATAAAACAATGAAAATAAGATTATTTTTATTCTTATTTTTAAAGTCGAATTAATAAAAAATTTTGATTAAAATCAAAATCATTCTTCTTCAACAATCTGTATACTTATACCGCATGAATGAGAAAGTTTTACACGATACAACAAGACCGCCTCAAGCCAAAGAATTAATTTAATGATTATACAACCTTCAAAAAAAAATTGTATCTGTAAATGGAAGGTTGTTAATAGAAAATATCGATTTTCAATGCAAATACCATACAGCGATGACAAAAAACGGCATTGGATGTCGGTGAACTTTTTACAGTCTGCTGTGATATAACATATGCTACGATACATTCATATAAAAAGACAACTCAATAGCAAATGATGCGGCTGCACACAAGATAGATAAATCACGACTCGCAAGAAAGAAAATCGAATGAAGCGAGAAATCAAACGAGGCTAGGTCCGAGGCGGATAACATCAATTAAACTCATCGGTATCCGTCGATTTTTGCCAATAAAAGTTGCAAAACTTGGTGATTATATCGACCTGTTGCTGCCCATTTATTAGTCGACGAAGGTTACGCTAGTGAAATATGCCATATGCATATATACTTCTCTCACTTTCACTATACGTCGCTTTAATAACAAAAACAAATTAATCGATCTTTGTCTCCTGTCTCCTCGAACTAATTGGGAAAACATAGTTGGCGATATCCGATAGAGCAACCGCGTAACATCACGATATGTGACACCTACATCATCCCTATTTTTATAGGGTTCGGATATATGTCCGGGGATAGAAACATGGACGCGATACAATCTCTCGTAATGATTCAGTCGCACTCGATTCATGTAATCATTGGACCACTAAAACCCAAAAACCCGTGCAATATATTGTCCTAATGCTTTTTACATAAATTTCGTTTTAATAAACGAGGGAAGAAAGAGAAAGAGAAAGAGAAAAAGAAAGAGAAAAAGAGAGAGAGAGAGAGAGAGAGAGGGAGAGAGAGAGAGAGAGAGTGCCGCAAGATAATTTTTGATAATCTTATATTTAGGGTTAGGTTAGATTTTATTACATTATTTTAACCCTTTTTGATAAGAAAAGAAAAAGAGGTATTTTTGTAATATACATATGTATATATTATTGCGATATACATTTTTAACATAAATCTTTTAGAAGTTATTTGGCATTATTCCCAAAATTATTTTACACTCTCGCATTCCTATTAAATTATTATAATTATTATTTTTCAATAAATAACCGCTAAAAAATGTAATTTTATTTCCAAGTTATGAAAAATTCTCCTTCCTTTTGCGGTAAAAAGAATTGAAAAAAGGAGTAAAAATTCTAAATAATTACTGGCTTCAGTTCTTGGAAAAATCACTTTATTGCCGTTTTAATAACAGCATTTTAAATAGCACAGAATTAAACTCCATAAATTGCCTATAATGTAATCGGGGTTAATCGATTGCTCGCGGTTTAAAGCCAAAATGCTTATTGCAACAGTATAAGTACGACAAAATATTCCTTATACTTACGCTTAATTATTTATTATTTCTTTGCATTCTAAATGGTACTTGTTCGCTTTCGAAATTTTATCATTGCATGTATAATTATATTAACATTTTACGCATTCCAAAATCGAAAATAATTATGCAATCAAATTTCTTACAATATGTTGAAATCAATTTTGAAAATCTCACCAATAATTAAGCATAATATTTTTGGTACTAAAGATAATTAACTGAATTTTAATTATAATAATATATCATAAGTCTTTTTCTTTCACGAATAAAAAAAAAATTCTTTTCATATACTACATCGGATTCCCTATATTTTTTATACGATAAGGCACCTACAAGAATATATAAACGCAGGAAGATCCATGATTAATAATTCAGGATGCGACGATGTGTTGTTCAATATCAGTACAAAATTACCTTTTTCAAAAAAAGGTAAAAAAAGACGCCAAGTACACGCGCAATGTATGTTGTAAATCTAAAAATCTTAAATGGTAGTAGCTTTATTTCTTCCTAACGAAATAATTCACAAAATTGCGTTACCTAATTCAACCTAAGTGATACGTATTTCAAAAAAAGATGTGAAATCTTTAAATTGCGCTAATTGCAAAGAGAATATATATACTTTGAAAAATAATTGTTGTGCAACTACTTTTAAAAAATAAAACAAAATTGTGTTACCTAACTCAGCCCAAGTGGTATGTATCTTTGTATTCCTGAGAGTCTTTCTATCAACCCAAGTGGTAGTAGTTTTAATTCTCCTTGATAAAATTATAATATTACAAAGAATTATTTTAATCACAAAGAATTAAAGAGGTAACATTATAAAATAAAAATATTTAATTAAAATAAAATAAATAAATTTTTCTTGTAAAAAACTTGGCGCTGCTTATATGTGCAAAAGGAAATAGACCAATCCATCTCTTTATGCATATGCTTATGCACCTATGCAAGTTTGTCTGGGTTGACCTTAAAAAAGCAGCGCCAAGTTTTTTACAAGAAAAATTTATTTATTTTATTTTAATTAAATATTTTTATTTTATAATGTTACCTCTTTAATTCTTTGTGATTAAAATAATTCTTTGTAATATTATAATTTTATCAAGGAGAATTAAAACTACTACCACTTGGGTTGATAGAAAGACTCTCAGGAATACAAAGATACATACCACTTGGGCTGAGTTAGGTAACACAATTTTGTTTTATTTTTTAAAAGTAGTTGCACAACAATTATTTTTCAAAGTATATATATTCTCTTTGCAATTAGCGCAATTTAAAGATTTCACATCTTTTTTTGAAATACGTATCACTTAGGTTGAATTAGGTAATGCAATTTTGTGAATCATTTTGTTAGGAAGAAATAAAGCTACTACCATTTAAGATTTTTAGATTTACAACATACATTGCGCGTGTACTTGGCGTCTTTTTTTACCTTTTTTTGAAAAAGGTAATTTTGTACTGATATCATGCGTTTTGTAGTGATAAGCAAGTATCGGCAAAAAATTTCCACTTTTTATTTTTTAATTATTCACAAATTGACAATAACACCGAATTAAATTTTTATTAAATTTATATATATATATATATATATATATATATAAAACCTTTTACTTTTTACAAATATACATATATGTGTATTTATATTCGTATTATATAGAGAATCGCTATAACATTAAATGTAATAATAGTTATAATATAGAACTATTGTCTCCTATTTTTGAAATTTATTAAATATGTATTTATTGATTAAATACCTATTTATTATATTTAATGTTATTCTTGTAAATTCTCTATGTTAGGTAGATATAAATACACATATATATCGTATATATACATATATATAATATTAACCTGTTTTTTAAATCATGTTTATCTGCAATAATTAAATTATTTATATTAAATCAATTATTTTTAAAATAAAAAATTTACCTGACAATGTGATTATTCCTTATCCACTAATTATTAATTTTCAAATAAGTAATAATTCATGTATTAAAAACACATGAAGAATATAAAACGATGTGAAACTGGAAACTACTGGAACAGATTTGGGTCTGGACTAGTTATTTATTGGTTCGGATTCCTTGACTGCTTGAACAGATCGACTGAGAAAAAGTTTATTATAATGGACCATTTTCCCAAAAATATTACATACATGGATCCAACTTGCATCAAATCTATGAATAATACGTGATTATAATCGATATAAATGTATATATTTATTTTTGTACAATTATCTTCAAGAAATGACAAGAGATGATACATCTAATATTTGTAAATAGATTTCTGTTAGAGGATCTGATCATGGATTAATATTTTAATACTGTTTCTGTATCGGAATGAATTAAAGTATGGTTTTGTATTTTCATATTGTAATTATTATATTCAAGTCATTAAACTATTCATGTATTTTTATTTTCCCTCCAAATGTTTGCGAAAACTTAACTATTTAGTAGAGCTATATAATCGAGTAAATGAATTAAATATTATCACATAACTGAATGAATTAAAATCACTGTCCTTAAAAATACAATGTAGCTACAATATATATATATATTCATTGTAAAATAGATTATAATATATATATATATATATATATATATATATATATATAATCAGCTGTTTTATAATGAATCAATTATACGAGGAAACAAAGTTATTTATCTGGTTATAATATTTACAGTCCTTGAATCTGAATCCTTTAAACAAAATTGGACAATTCGTTGAATCTAAGATCAGATTTTAGCTTTCTTCCTATTTTTATCCGACACTGTATACTTGTACCTTTTCGTTGGATCAAAAGGTTCCCATCTACTCGCTGGAAAAATGTGTTTGTTCCTCTCGTACCATGATCTAATGAGAAAAATAAAAAAATAACATAAAAAAGAATTATGCAAAATATTCTTTTAATAATAAATACCTAAGTAAAACTTTTCCGACATGTGATTCCTCGGTTTTGACAGAAGCATCGTGCATAATACGAATATCATCGTGAACGTCAAATGTGAACAGAGGCCCGCTCTTTCCTCGTGCCTAATCGCAATATTACATACATTAAAATAACATGCCAACATTGTGATATTGCTTCATAAGTTTTATCATTTGGTATATTTATCTTAGTTACAATAAAATCAGTTACAGTTGCAGTAAAACGTATAATGGTGCGGTAATATAAGATTCTCCTTGACATACATTAACTGATCTGCCATTACTGTTTTAAGCTCGCTGAATTCGGGCCTCAGAACTTCTAAACATCTCTGAAGAACCTAATAGATAGAATTACCTGTATGTGAAAATTTAATTTATGCAGCAGAACATTATATATCATGCCAATGTTACTCCAAAAGTGTCACTGGAGTATTTTAATAACTTAAACGTTCTCTAAACCACTGAGACATTCACCTTTCTTCATTATAACACTCCGACGATGGTCAGATCCATCCCAATAACTGAATGTGATCTCAATTTCTTCTTCCTTCAACGCGTTCTGCTTTCTAGCCCATTCTTGTCTCAATTCTTCCCTAAGTTTATTTTCCTCCTCGTCCCTTTCCCTACTGGCAAAAAACATGTATCTACATCTGGATTTTTCTAAATCTTCTTAATCGCAGGGCCATCAGATTGCACATTTTCTGACTGCGGGGATTTTTTGGCATTGTCTTCGTCACAAGACATCTCAGCTTCATCTTCGTCTTCGTTCAGATTAAAAGACAAAGCTTGAATCTGTCTCTTCTGTTTGTTCTTTTCTGTCTGCTTCGCCGCTAGTGCTCTTTCCTTTTCCTGCTCTTTTTCACGTTCCTCCTATCAAAGCATAAAATACACGTACAAAAATACAAATTATGAGATAATCAGGATCATAAAAAGATTGTAAGAAATTACTTGTGGGTATCAGGATTCGTGAATGTTCGCTCAATTTAACGGCGGATTTTCTCTTGCATTCCGCGTGATCGACGATACATGCACATTTCGTGGCATCTAGCCTTAGCATCTTTGTGGTATCGTCATCATGCATTAGGATTTTCTTCATATCCTATCTTCTGAAGAAGCCCATCGAAAGTTCTTGATATGTATGACTAGATGACATTCAGAGCACTAGGCAGAAATCACACACACACACACACACACACACACACATATATATATATATATATATATATTCACGGCAAACCACATATATAACATCGTGTTATTTTTATAACCTATTTACGCAAACGTTACTTCTGTAGTAACTTACGATACGATAATTCCTCCGCGTAAACGGGAGATTTTATAGTAACTATTATGATCGGAAATCAAGAGCCACCGTTGAAAGTAGTGAAGGTTACGTTTCTCTGATTGAGAGACGACGACGTATCTTAATATGAATTACTGTAAGTTACTATATAGATGTACTCACTCGCGTAAACATATAGTTCGACAACTTTTACAAGACAGCATATACGTACGTGTGCCATTTTGAATATACCTTCCTTCTTTTAAAGATCTCCTCGGCATCTCTCTGTGGTTAATACTTTATATATTTCACTTACTACGTTTACACGCGAGCGTTACTTCTGTAGTAAACTTAACGATAATTCCTTCGCGTAAACAGAATTTTCCTTCGCGTAAACGGGATTTTGTAGTAACTTACGATAATTTACTCCGCGTAAACGAGTGAATTATCGTAAGTTACTACAGAAGTAACGCTCGCGTAAACATACAGTTTGACAACTTTTACAAGACAGCATATACGTACGTGTTTGTACGATTTTGTAGATACACCTTCCTTCTTAAAGATCTATCGGCATCAGCTCTTTACGGTCAATACTATATTTCACTATCTGTCACGACGCGGCAACGGTCACGACTATCACACACTTACACTTATCCTTTTCTAGGTTGTAAAAAACTGTCACTGTCACGCACTGCGACAGTGCACGAATGCACTCTCGTGTCAAAAATGGGAAAGTGACACACCAGCCGCCATTTTTGTCCGACGTGGACGTTTCTTAAAAAAAAATTTTCCACATTTGGACTTTGCATCGCAATATCTTCGCTCGTAGGGCACGTAACGGAAAAAAAAGACTGTTATTTATAAATCAAACCCCAAGCTATCGATCAAACCTACTTAGAAATTGATCCGTTCACTCGTTATTGAGATCTCAAAATCTCGGATACTCGCAACTCATGCGTTCGCGTAAAAGAGTCACGGTGCGTCTCGCTTCGCGCGTACTTGGCGCGAGACACTACCGTGTCTCTTGATACACAAAGTCGAAATGGTTCTTGACGTTCTTGTTTCATGCGCGTAGCTTTCGCAGCTCAAATATAGCCAATGTGTTTTTTTTTTTTTTTTTTTATTTTTTTTATAAATTACAAACGTTAAGATTTAATTCAAAAAATACTATTTAATATTAAACAATAAAAATTAGGATTAAACGATCACACTTATCATTAAACATATTGGTATGTGGTATCCACACAGAATGTCAGTTAAATAAAATCGGTTAGATAAAATTGTTTATATTATTTCAAAAATAGCAAAGTTGAAAAATCACAGTCCATAAAGATAATCGCGCACCCAGTTTCGGAATAGCAAAGTTTAAGGTTGGAAAAACAGACTGACTGAGCCGAGATGGAGTAGCTGAAAGGTCTACGCAGTAGATCTCTCCGTACTTTGTGTAAATAAGAAAGATTTCAGAAATCGAGGTTACTTTTTCTTTTACACTGCACGTATGTATTTTATTAAAATGTCGAGATTATTGTATAGAGTGAAATAATAATGTTTAAAAATAACTTTTCAATTATTAAATTTTTCTTCGTATAAAGAAGGAAATTGTCTGCTTATCAAATATATATAAAAAAGAGGGGGAGGAGAGAGAGAGAGAGAGAGAGAGAGAGAGAGAGAGAGAGAGAGAGAGAGAGAACTCTGTATATAAAATGGCAGTAATATTTAAATCATATCTTAATAAAATTGCGTTAAGACTAAATCTATAATTATTAAACGAAAGTCTAGGAAAATTGCGCGAGTGTTTCGTCGATCACACTAAATTATATGTAAATCCATAATACGAAGTCGACTAGTCAGTATGCGTTTCGAAACGTTATTAATGTTAATTCCACAACGGCTGGTGTTTCCGTACACGCGCACGCCTGTGAAACGTTCGCGGCCACCCATAAAGTCGATATTCAAAGCCAAATGAAACGGTCCAGCGAGCAGGTAGCTCGTCATCGCTTCGATGGGCGCTCGCTTTATTGAAACAACGTGTATGAAAGGGCATGGCGTCCCGGTGAAAATAAGCAGTCTATGAAAATACCCCAGAGACGAAAATATGTATAAAAACGGTCAATTATGGCGCTTAATGACGCTAATTCAAATCGATTCTTTCGCAACGATGACCTCATCTGTCCCTCCGACGTGATCGATTAAAGGCTGGTAACTCTATACGCGATTCATGGACACATTCGTACACGAGTAGTTACTGTACAAATCGTTCCTAAAAATTATTCTTTTCTTTACGGATAGAGAGACGGACAGAGTGTGATATTTAAAATCATAAACTTTGTCATTACCGAGGTCGCATTCCCAATTATCCGCTCTATACGTCTATACTAACACAATTTTTATAATCATTATAATGTTCTGACATGTGTCTACTGTCTATGTGCATCCTTCTCCTACATACATAAATAAATAAAAAAATTTTCTTAAAAATTAATACAAAAATATGTCAATATAAATTAATATAAAGTAATAAAAAAAAGAGAAATATCAAATAAATAAATTGTAAGTGTTAAACATGTATACGTATAACTAGCATACTTATAATTCCATATAACATGATTTATTCCCGTTTTGACTCGGACACAATGGCATTGGCATAATCCCGAAACTTTTTTACTCAGCTGCGCATCATCCCGTGTTATATACTGTGTCGGACGGATAAAAAAACTCACAAAATTGCATCTGCGTTCACATTTGAAAGTTATACCAATCTGCACATCTGCGTGCAAGCTGACATTATGGTCATGTTAGATTTACGCGTCGGGACGACGCGACGCGCCGCGACGGCTGGCGAGCGTATGCTCCGCCCGCGCCCGCGTCCGCGCCCACGCCGTTTCGTCGATTCATATCCTGGCTGAGTGCTGTCTCGCCAAGTCGTTCGCGGCCGATCCGGGACCGCGTTCTCTGTCCCCAGTTCTCTGGCCGACTTTTATTCATGAAAACATTTTAAATTCCGATAGCAAAATTGGCCTGGTATCCCGCTCGCTCGCATTCGACACATCCCCGCGACCTTTTGGCAACCGCAAGGATCTACCTCTTCGTTCTCTTCGTCATCGAGAATCGCTCTCGTTTCCCTACTTCTGCTTCTTCTTTTTTCGTGCAGATTGGATATCGACTATCGACTAGCGTTCGCTTCACGTCTTCACGTGCACGGCAGCCACCTGCCACAGCACTCACGTCTCAGGCCGCGCCGCGCCGTGCGCCTGACGTTCAGCCGATGTGTCTCGTTCGTCCGTTGTCCTCGTTCCCTCCTTTCTTTCTTCTTTTCTCTATGCGCAGCACGCATGGAACATGCAGGCCGTTTGTCTTTGAAACGACGGAATTTGGTCGTACAACGAGAAACCGATCACGTATTACGTATAACGCGCCGGTATTGTCATAAACAAACAGTAGAGAGATACAGCATGGCAGGTGCAGATATTTTTAGCACAAACTTGGTTGCCGTATTGGACATCTACATTTGCAGTTGTTTATTGAAAATTTGATATAATGTATGGCAAATACATCTGATGCACAAGTCTATTTAGAATATTGTGAATATCGACACAGTAATATATAAGCTTTTTAAAAGTACGTATTCTTTTCAACAAGAAAAGACTATAATTGTTATTTAATTCCTTCCTTAATATCGTAATGTTGTCAAAACTGATGACAAATTGCCATTCAAGCTGCGCATATATATATATATATATATATATATATATATATATATATAT
>NW_020215770.1:0-29106 GCF_003070985.1 Temnothorax curvispinosus | reverse complement strand
ATATATTGCAAGATGTCTCGTAATACATTTTTTTATCTAACTATAATCTAAAATCTTACAATAAATATTCAGTACACATGATTTTCCATTTTCTATATTGAGAGTTTATAGAGCCTTTAAGAGTTCTCAAATAAAGAGAGAGGGAGGAAACTCCATATGAATAGAAATTCATATATATTATTTACAACTGCTACATAAAATATATTTTTGAATACCTTCTCGGCAAAGATATACGAGAATGGTAAATGAGAGGTCCGCTACTTTGAAATTCGTTGTATTGGAATTTCATCAGTGTCTACCTTCATTTATTATCCAAACCATGTTTCAATTTCTGCTGACAGCACCCTGCTACGATACGGGACTCATGCGAGGCACAATATATTACTTCAACGTTTCACTTGTAAGCAGATATGTACAGGATCACAAGTCTTGCCAAAGAAGCTTTCAAGGGCTTACCTATACCTACACGCGCATAGAATTACATATACGATGGCTATCTTCGGAATACGACGCTCGTAGTTACACGCACAACAATGTAATCATGATTAATTGCAACTGTACTGAATTTCTCGAAACTATTATCTTTCGTTTCTCATTCAGCAACTTTCCAACTTGTTTGAGAAAAAAAGAAAAGAGAGAGAGAGAGAGAGAAGTAAAAATAATATCGATCTTTTCTTGGTGCAATTTTTACCTAAGGTTTTTTCGCAGATTATCTAACATTATAGTTGATTCTCAAATATTGCTATTTGCTATTTACTTTCACTTATTCCTTAAGGTTACGATACTTGGAGTTTGATTTGATACACACGTTATTTATCTCAACGATACTATTCGAAAAATTTTTTTATTATTATATTTAATAACTGTATTACGTGTCATGTTATCATATTTCACGAACCATGAAATTTAAGTAACGATGAATAGTTTTATAAGAACAACATTGTGCTGCGACACTCCAGCGACATTAATATAACAAATATTTTCTTCCGCCATCGAGCAAAATTATGTAAAATTTATTTTCATACACATTCGACCATTGTCAAACGCGTCTCGGTGATATAACAGACGCGGCGATGCAGAAATATGCAGTGCGTGTTTGCGCGATCTCCCACTCGCGCCACTTGTATGGAGTTTTATTATGACGCGACGATATCGGTGCTTTCATTGGACAGCTCCAATTTAACGGCGCAAAATGGTAAAGTGGATTTACAAACATGGCAGCGAGTCGATTGCAAACATATGCGCATTTACAGTCTGCCATGCTACGCTTGTGAACAAGCGGTATAATTTTTAACAGCACGCAATCGAACGCTTACAAAATATTGCGAGGCCTCCGACAAACTCTGAAGAATTGTTTGGAAGCTAGAAATTGATACAAATGTATGAACAATGAAATCTGCATATATAAAATAAATAAGCCAAATTTCAAATATACTATATACTAAATAAGAATATAATTTCCAAATTAAAAATATAATTCTTAAAAACAAATTTTATAATTTGTTTTATAAAAATATTATTGGATGTATATCTTTTTTATAATATAAATTATGCAGGGAAAGAGAAACGACCGATTATATAAAAGATTAAACTATTTGGTACTAAAATTTGATACGAGACATCCTATGAGTCGTTAATACTCGTGAAATTATTGTCTAACAATAATACGCATAGTTATAAGATAGAAAAATAAACCCTAACGCGGTAAAATTTTATACAATAACATATTCTATTTTTTTCTGCTATATATTGCCTATCGCTGTTGCGATTCCGTAATGGAGCTTTTAGATTGAACAGAATGTTGGGGTAAAAGCGGACATATCGTCGGCAACGGCAATACTGAAAACAATGGCTCGTCCTTAGGATGCGCTTTTAGTGGTGAGAGAAAGGGAGAAAGAGAGCCGAAAAAAAAGAGAGAGAGAGAGAGAGAGAGAGGGGGGGAGAGAGAGAGGTGCATAAGCCAAATGGCACGAATATCAGGTGGTAGTTTGAAAATTTCATTTTAGACGAGGCTGCATGAACTGCATCCATCTCCATTATGAGAACCACTACGCGCGCGCTTTCGTCTTTTACAACGCAGACATTAGTCGGATTTGATTTATCGACCCGTTTTAAAGCTCCGTTACACGCGAATAAAAGGGTAAATGCATTTACCGCTGTTCCAAGTGTAGGGCGCGAATGCATTATATGTATGTATGTACTTAAGAGCTGTTAAAGGTTGTTACTAACTTCAACACGCCGAAACACGATCGATCGCGAAACTCGCAAATCAACTCTACTGTGATAATCTCTAGAGAAGATAACAATCAATATCTTTGAAAAAAACAAAATATTCTAACATCTTTTCTTTTAGGCTCTCAAATAAATATTTTGTAACTCGTTTGCTTTATTTCACATCGACAGAATATATTTCTAACACCATCTAACACTAGTTTTTAAGAGTCCTACTTTCGGTTTATTTTCTACTTATTTAATTCTTCTCTAATTGTGCCCTACCCATATTAAAAAATGCATATCTTAACATATCTTTACTGCATATATCTGTATGAAAAGTTTGAAGGTATTTGCACTTAAAAGATGTCCTATAAAGGGGATTCCGAGATTCCAATATAAATTTTAACTCTTCAGAAAACATATAGAAATGTTGAAAGCCACTTTTTGAAAGAAAACAATATTGCATGTTATATTATGTAAAAGCATTTTCATGCAAGAGAGTAAATATTTCCAACAAAATTCTTTACCGATTATATTCGCTCCGGTATAATAGAGTTTTAATATTCGCTCTTTCCTTTCAATGCGTATAATAATAACGTTGTAGTTGTAAACCGTCGATAACACTTATCTTGAATTCGTCGTAATAACGACGATAAGTTAATATGAGTTAGGATCATCTTATTGTCAGAAACATAAAGATTAATGCTGTTCACGACTCTCTGCGACTCATTTGTCGACTCTTAAATTATGATAGCTCGTTAAATTTTTCAGCACGTAAATGTACGTGCGACGTTTAGTGCTAAACATGCCCGTCTAATTACCAATTTTATTTTTCTTACAAAGATCGCGGCTCGTGTTATGACTGAAAAATATACGACCATATTTAGTGTTAAATGCGCCCTGTGAATATGAGCCTTTGTTTCGGTCGGTTCACGTATACTGCAACCTGCACGCAAAATTGCCTTGATTACTTTAACAAGTACGCTTTTAACGGGGTACAGGGAAATAGCGCGGTGTAGAAACCTTCGCAGATGTTAAAAAATTAACGAGAGCTGTTACGCGTTCGCACAGCAGTAAAAGATTAAATAGAGGAATGATGAAGTATCAGGCCAGCAGAGCGACAGATCGCGAAATAATGTAGGTGTATCGTTCCAACGAATAAAAATTAGATTTTAAACTTATATTATAACATCCGCTAACAATCTTTTTCCAATATTCTAAAGATACATAGAACTGTACCAAGGAAATATTCACTCATAAATACACACACGCGCATATTCTTCCGTCTCTTTTTTCTCCTTTATCTTTTTCTCTACAATTATGTGTGTTACAAACGTAGAATATATATAGGCTAAAGTTAAAAATATAAGAAGATATATTATGTTTTTATGCGTTTTTAATTATTTTATTGCAAATATAGTGGCTTGGTAAATCTATCTCAATATACTTCGTTTTTGTAAATATCATAATTATATATAATAAACAAAAAATGTTTTCTATTAAAAAATTTTACCATTTTTCTTTTCAACTATCCTGCAGCGTGTTCAAAGCTCGTCAAAATCAGAGAGAAATTTTTCTTATACAACTGTTGACTATATATATATATTACTAATTGTAAGAGTGATGGAACACGAACGACTTAGGCTGCTCGTTAATTAGGTGTGCCTGCACTTGATTTCAGTCACGAAAAATACATATAAGAAATTTCTTATCAACTCTTAACGAAGTTTTGGGCAACAAGAAAAAGATTCGAGTAATATATGTATACTAACAGCAGTTAATAATAAAAAAATGTTTAATGAAAAAGTTTGTCCACTAACATATTTTTATTTATTCCAGTCTATTTCAATAATTCTCTTTATTCACAATTTATTCTCATGATGGTTAGCATATTTCTCCTAAATGCAAATTTTAGCCGTCAATTTAATTTATTTTTTTCATACACCTAATCTTATAAAAAATAATGTATTATATTACTACTTAATATTGTATATATACTATATCTGTATATCTGAAATTAGTTTGGTGAAAAGAGACATTTTTATATAGAAATAATTTTAGTTGATATTTTTGTAAATTTAACAAGACATACGCATGTATGCAAATATATAAACATGTATGTAAATAAATAGAAATAAACTAATTTTTAAAAATAATTATATATTAAAGATGAAAATCCGTGCATTTTTATATTACTTGTGCGATAATTTTTTGTTTTACATTGCTGTAATTACATAGAAGAAACACACACACAAACACAGACGTGCTCTATTAGCATTAGTTCACTCAATTGAAATGTTAATTCGCGGTCTTTTGGAAGCAAGAGATTCAATTATTACCTTATTGCTCTTGTCAGACTTTCTTTATTGCTAATCAATTATTTTTGCTACAATAGTGCTTTCCTATACTGCCCTCGTACTTTTTTATTTCCTTTTTTTTCTTTAGCTGCCTGCAGTGGACGTTTAGTCCTTGATATCTATCACATCACCAACATCCCCACGAAAAACTAGAGTATCTCATTTATTTCTTGCGAGCATTTTATAAGAAACGTGCCCACGTATTTACTGAGGAACTGTGTACCTACACTAATGTGAATCTCTGCGAACGGCTCATGCCTCCTTTTACGAAATACAATATTGGTCCTATCCTCCACACAGCTCCATTATTAGAATCCACGTCCTATCGAAAAAATATTCAGCTTCTTTTAAAAGAATGCTTTGTCGCAGCGCATATAAATATACATACCTATATCGTTACCGAAAAAACGTGCTATTTTATTATAGAATTTTCTGCTATATAAGAATAAGATTGATTCTAAAAACATTGGACTATCCAATTTTGCATGAACTATGAATTTTGCAAAAAAAAAGTTTTAAAAGCACGTATCATAATTATCACAAGCACGTATTTGACCATTAATATAATTTAATTTATGTGTTGATATTTTCGTTGCTACTTTATAATTTCTAGCATGATTCGTACCAAGTAAAACCAAATAAAGTGTATGCAATAAAAAAAATACATCTAAAACCTCTGACCTATGATATTCTTTTTCAAAACTATTATAAGAAAATCACATATTAGCGCTACTTTATTCACGCGTTAATCGACAGAAAGCTAAAAATATAACGTAAAAGTAGAAATTGTTTTCAAAGATACACGTAGATATACACATTTTCAGACATTTTTCAGGATTGCATCTCTCGCGCCATTGTAATATATAAATTATTCTGATCACATTCCGAAAGCGCGGAAGTGATTTATACTCGTAGCTTATAGGAGTGCATATTATTCTTGGTTGGTTGTAATATCGCGCTGTCAATATTTACGACTGGCATCAGACGATGTCTCGAGTCCGCAATAATTTAAATTTTCCGTTACATGTACCGTATACATGGTACGTGTAAGTCTGCAATATATTAGTTAGAGATTCTATAACTGAGATATATTAATGCTAATTTAACAACATTTCTCTCTTTCTCTTTTTCTCTTTTAGACCAATAAAAATATTTCGTAACTTAATTGATTGAGATATTGTAATATTGTTTTCAAATTGCAGGCAAATTAGAAAAATACAAATGCAGCAAACAGCGCGAGCAAACACGTCATTAATAGTCATTAAGTGGCGCATCGTTGATTTGATGTATCTACTATTGCACTTAGAACATCAGCTGCAGAGTGTACAAGTTTAACCTTGGAATTTACCGTTTATATAACTGCACAAGTGACCCGTTTCGCGATTGTTTCTAAACTGTAATAAATGCATAATGGAATCTATTCAATTTAGTTTTCACGGATTGTCTATTTTGGCATGCTGAGAAAAACGATCCTATTTTCTCATGCGACTTCGGCATATAAACTGAATATATGAGATGCACCTAATCGATTGCATTGCGTGGCGCGTCTAAATATCTTCAGAGAGAAATAGAGACGAATTAAAAGAAATCGAAAAACTCTCATTTTCACGAATCTAAAAACCTAATCTTCAAGACTGGTTTATAAATTTTGCAAATTCTTTTTACTCTTTTCTATATGTTTCCTTCTGTCCCGATATCACTTACAATTAGCTAAGTGTCGAGTGCGAAACGAAAGGGGAACTCAACGTTTGTAAAACCAAATCAGATTTTAAAGATTAAAAATGTAAAACGACACATAATGAAAATTTCTCTCAATTTTTTATAATTCATTGTAATTCCATTGTTTGCAAAAAAAACCCGCCAAGGTAATACATTAACAATAAATAATTCTAATTCTGCCTTACACACTCATTGTCAGTAAAAGACTATTTGTAAATATATAGTTAAAAATATTTTTCCACAAATAAAATATTTTGTTATATGAAAGTATTTTATTTGTGGAAAAATATTTTTCCACAGTTTTATGTGTGGTCAGTTTATTAGTTATATGTGATTACTGAAGATAGAAAATACTTTCCACTTTTAAATTATTTTATATTGAATTTAGATCAAATATTTCATTTTATTAATACTTAAAGTTAGCGTCTTTACCGTGGTCTTTACTTGCAATTTATTAATATAATTTTGACAAATGCTATCAAAAAGTTGGCGTACTGTTGGTACTGTTTCTAACTTGAACGCGATATATCGTTCAGTTAATAATACTCATCGCAACCGCCGCCGCCGCGTATTACGAAACTCTCGACGATCAGCAACACTTTTCGTTGCAGAAACAATCGCCGATTGAAAAGCGATAAGTAATCCTCGCGAGCGAAGAATCGCATTTCGCGAAAACGATTTCGCACCGGATATTTCGTCCGTGGGTACTGCGGATTACTGCAATGACGGCCACACCAATAGCTTTTTCCGGTTTGGTCGGGTTATATACTTACGTAATAAATTACAAACAGTTTCAGAAACTGCTGCGCGTAGATTTCGATACGAACCGGCAATATCCTTCGGTACCTATATGCGGGCTCTTTTCACCCTTTCGTATTCTTACCCCACATCCTTACACATTCGCAACCGTTACCCGCAAACCGTTACCCGTTCAGCAAATTCGATACGGGGCCGCGGGGGCGTGGAAATGAGAATGTTATCCTTGACTTTAAATCTTAATATAACATCGTATGCATGGTCTTTTCGAATAGAAACGTCAACAAATAAAGACGTTTATTGGTTGATATCATCAGTGCAATTGAGTTCTGACGTTAAGATTACGGTACTTTGTAATAACAAGATTCCTTACGAGATTACACAATGCACATGGAAGAACTAGGGTATTAAAATAGCATTTTGACTTTATCCATTTTTTTTTCTTGAAAGCACCAGAATGCAGATAACATCATTTCATTATAACCGAGCAGATTCGTTAGAATAATATCGTATTCTGAGAGAAAGGAGAGAGAGAGAGAGAGAGAGAAAGAGTGTGTGTGTGTGTGTGTGTGTGTATGAGAGAGAGTTTCATTATATTTGAAATACTCAGCTTATCGTAATTGCAAACATTACATATATTAGATAAAATTAACCCTCGAAAGCCACTGGGGTTTTAGAAACCCCAACGAAATTTTGGAAAACTACGTTTGAAACTATCATTTATATTTTTTAATGCGTATTTTTTGGTAATAATTTTTTTTATAAATTCAGAGATTACTATCATAATTCGCAGAAAATTTACGATCGATTAAAAAAAACACACATTACAATATGTTGATTTTTTCGAAATTAATGAGCGAAAAATGGCTGGGTCCTCCAGACCCTAATGTAGCTTACACGTACGCAAAAAATAAATTTGATCTGCAAGGGTTAATATTGTTATCGAACAAAAGAATTGTTCAGTTTCTATCTATTTAAAATATAACCCTCAGCCCCCCAGCAACGAGATGTTCGCGAAGCGTTACTTGGTCGCGCCTTCAGGAAATCAAAATCCTCTTAGATCTTAAATTCTAATTCTCAAGTAATAAAAGGGTAGGAAGAACATCGGGATGACAAAGTTGGGAAAGTTCCCTGCGCACTTAGCAATGGCGAGTCATTCGAAGAACATCGGCTAAATTACTACAGCAATTTTCGGAATTAATGTCTGCAAACGATAAAGATGGAGGCGTAGATGAGATAAATCCCCTTAATTTACCGCAGCTCCATTTCTGGCCGGAACTTTAGCAGATAGGTGATTAGGCGGTGCAGATGTTACTAACTTTTGGCATTTTACCGTCGATATAACAGCTCGATCCGTCCGTCATTGTTCGATTACAAAGATTTCAATGAGCATTATTGCTGTCATATTGATTTATTAGATTCATTATCGTTGTCATTGCATTAGTGATGATACGTGTCCGATTTAATGCATCGATCTCGTCAGATCATTCGATGCTATAATCAGACGCCGTGCGGGGCTGACGTGCGGACCAAGTGGATAGCTCTGATAAATTACAATTCGCAACGCGTTCTCTCCCGCGCGTTCAACCGTATATGCAAATTTTATCTTGTCATCTGACATATCGATATCAATACCGTAAAAAATTTCAATAAGTTTATTCTATTTTAAAAGCGCGAAAATGCACGCCAAATATGCAAATTCGAATTTTTCATTTGTCGAATTCCGAAAAACTAATATTAGTGGCGCACATGATGACGGTTTGCCCTAAAACTACAACGATCAACTCACTTACCTTAAAAATTTCAGCTTCCGGTTCTGAAACTACAGCGGCGCTGGCCGGGCGTAGAGAACAGGTATGTTTTGCCGTAAATGTTTTGCATTAACGCCGTGCTGCTATAACCTGTGGTAAAAAAAAAATTGCATAAGAGATTACTTTAGTCTTGAATCTGGATAAGGAAAATAATTTAAAGAGATAAAACTAAAACGCCGGGAAGATTTTGAAAATTATCTGAAGTCAGAGTTTCTTCGTGAATACTTTACCGTGTAGTTAATAATATGCTATACGTTTTTATTACTTTATTATATTGAACCGAGCTAACTATAATGAATCAGTAAACTTTTATGTATATTTTTATGTATTCGCAAGATTTTTTTATTGTAAAGTAAGATTTGCATTGCATTCGGAAAATTAATCGTTTCTTAAAGTGATTTAAATACCAATAAATTCTAAATCAAAGATAAGTCGCGTGTGAGATACAACCGTAATTGGAATGCAATAGCGGTATACCCATAAGAGCATATTAGTGCAATAAGACCCGTTCTTTGGCATGTTCATAACCAGTATCTACGTGCGGTCTAGCGTAAAATCCAAATCAGTGATTACATCAGTAAATGCATTAGAGCGATTCTAATATTAGATTCTATAACTCCCTGAGAGATGTGAAGACATCTCCTACAGCTATAGTGGACTAAACGTTGTTAAACGTATGCACAAGTTACGTATTGAGATATTAGCCAACTTTCAGTAGTAATTACGAAGTGTGCATAACAAGATAATGCACGTTTTAATGATGTCCGATTAAAAATTGTCAATCTTCCGGGATTTTTGTCCCGGATACATAGCATAATTGATAGCTATTTACCAAGTTTAAATCTAGACCACTTTTAAAATGCTCGATTTATATAAGTAAAACTCAAATATACGTCAGAAATAAAGTTTCATATAAAAAATTGTAACTTCTTTATAAGATTGTAGTATCTGTAATTTCAAACGTCTTCATCCCTCGATGGGCATTCCTTCTCCGATCATCACTCCCTTCGATACCCTCAACATGAACTCTATTACCCGATATCAGATAAAATTCCTTTCATGACACGCGTACATGGCCATATATGCAAGCCGAGGATGACATTTCATGCGCGCGCGCGTGTTCAATATCACCGACTAAAATATCCTTCCAATCCAACGATAGGGATCGACGGTGTAGGACGTCAATGTCAAAGTAACTCAATCGCGGATTTGCATGCCGAAAAGTTCACGTATCTAACACAAACAGTGTGATTAAACCGATACAAAAATATTACTCATAAACCTCAACAAAAACTGAGCGTCGAAGATCTTGCGTGTTTATGTGTAAAAAAATGATAATAATAAAATGTTCAAAATTCAAACTTAATATCAAATAATAAAACAAACAATCATATTATTGTTAATTTTGCAGAATGTAGATAGTTATTCGCATTAATGCAAGCATTAGACTGATACGTTATTTTATCTGCATAAATTTCATAATATATGTATCTCTTAACTTAAAAGTCGTACGTATTTATATATATTACGTAATAGTCCAAGCCACATAATATACAAACAATTAGAAGAAAAAAATAGTAACGCTCGTTAAAAAAAAAATACATGGTAATTATTTCCCATATACAATTTTGTCATTGCATCTAAATGTCTGCATGCTGGTCGAGAAAGATTGCATCGATAAGACCGTGGCAAACGCACACGGCAAGACTATAACGTGTCCGTTGGGTCTACCTTTTATCTAAATGTATCTTCTAGCGCTGAATTTGCAGTTTCACGCAAAAATACGAAAGCGACAACGCAATTTAACACGCCCAGACATCCATTATATCCGCGATGTAATAAATTTTTTATATATTTTTGTTGAAAAACTTGAGAAATATTTATTAATTATTACTAATTATTATTATAAAAAATTTATTGATTAAAAACTTGAAAAATATTTATTGACTTCATAAGTGATAACGGAAATTCTTGTCCATCTCTGATGCTTCATGTATCGAGAGCGATACGTTACGTAAAGGAATTTTCCGTTGTATCCCAAAACGAAAGCATCGCGAGCGAACAACTGGATCAAGATCGCATATTTTAGCGGAAATTTTATTAGATATATCGTCTGGAATCTTCGACATGTGGGAGAAGGGGAAATTGAAGTTCCATATTTTCCCGCTCATCGTTACCTTCGACGAGCGATATGCTGGCGCGGAGGATAATTTAAATAGGAAATCGGAATGTGCCGCCCGCGCCGTTCTCTCACATTTTATCGCGCGACTTTATTAGACCGAAAAAAAAAGAAGCCTACGACGCCGACGGAATCTGATAATTCGCAATTTGAGTAAAAACGATGCAAAGAAGTAGAACTGAGTTAATTTAACGAACGGAGGATAATGAAATTTAAATCTCTGCCCACGTTTCCATCTCGCTACTGTTACTGTCAAATTTCTTCTCGCCGAGCGAGATGAGATCCGCCCTCTCCGCCCTCGTCGCGTCGCGTCGCCAAAGACTCAAATAGCACCGAGACAAGAGAGAGCGCTTCGTCTCGAGATCTGAACATGACGGACGTGGCAATATAGCCCACCAAAATTAAAATAACTAAAAACGTGATCAGCGCACGCAATCTACGAATTATATTCTTGAAATATTTTTCGATAATGACGAACTCAGATATTTTTCAAAATGCGTCATGATTTCTACAATGTATGAATAACATTGTTTTTAGATTATACAAAGGTAAAAACAAGAAAACGTTATACCTAAATGAAAAAACAATAAATAAAAATTCCTTGCTATTTTCTATTATAATCTTATTTTAATTTTAGTTGAAAAATATATATTCTATACATTATATATATATAAAGATGGAATTTTTTTAAACCATGTAAACTATTTAAAAATAGTTGACGAATATCGCTAAAACACGAGAAAAACCTGCGCGCAGCTATCGATCCGAAAACACAAACCTCTATATAGAAATAGAGATAAAGAATTCAACTACAAATATTACACACACAATGTTATTTTTCTATTACGTTTCTTGTAGATAACCGAAGTTACAACTTATATATATTTTATTTCACGGAAATTGTAACGAGCAATTCTGTATCTCCAAAACAATTGGAATCAAAAAATGCAATCAAAAAATTCTCTTGGAATTTTGTTTCGTGCAAAATATATGTTTGTGTATAATTGTATATGTATATGCATACAATAATACATACAGTAAAAAAACCGATTAAGAAGACTTAGGGCCGGTTGTTCAAATTTATTAATAAACTAACTAATAGTTAAATCATATGTCTATCCTTGTTTTATTTAAAGAAAAAACAAAGACACATATATGATTTAACTATTAGTTTACCAATAGGTTGGAACAACCGGCCCTTATATGTGAAAAAATTGAATAGGAATCAAACTTTGATTATGCCACTCACAATTGCACAACTCTGACGGTCTGACCCTTTACAAAACAACAAATATTAGAATTTTTTAAAAATGTATATGGCCTAGACTAGATTACCAAGTCAAATGCATTTATGATCGGTACATACATGTAATATAAAAGAGACATTTATATTTTTGTTCGTTTAAATTCGAAAATATCACAATATTCGAGAATATGAAAATTTGTTTAAATTTCTGGCTGAAAATAATCTGATAGCTAAATTTATAACTTCTAAACGCTATATTATTCGTATACCAATTTTCTTTGGCACTACATTATGCATTAGTTGTTTGTCTTTCTATTTTTATTTTAATCGAACAGGTTGTTTGGGCTTAAATTTATACAGATTATCGTATATCAAGAGTAAGATCTCGCGAGCTCGACGAGTCGATTTCGAAAACGACTTGGCACTGTTGGAGAGCAGTTATTTAGTACGAAGTACAAGGTAGCAGTGTGTAGTCTATAAACCAGTTTGTTTGCCAGACTCAGACCCGGTCAATTCTCAAGGGACTGATTTCTCGGTGGCGAGGGTGGTTTTCCAGTTCTCTCACTATGACCACATCGAATATTGTATCCGTGTTACAACGTTCGTAAAGTCAATACTATATAGCCATTTGGATAATGGGAAAGATGGTATTGTGTCTTTAAAATAGGGATGAAGAAAGAGAGAGAGAGAGAGAGAGAGAGAGAGAGAGAGAGAGATTATTCTTTCTTAGAATAAGAATATCACACACACACACCCTCACTCACTCACTCACAAAACTAGAATAAGAATTATGTCTTGAAAATAAGGATGAAGTATATTCTTTATCAATAAGATCGCAATCGCGAAAGAAAAAAACTGTAATATTAATTTGGGTACAAAACTGCATTCTCTAGCCAAGATAATTAAATAAATGTTATTTGAATCAATAACTATCACTCTGAAAAATATTTGAGATTTTATGTAAAAAATTTTACTACTACTTTCGCGGGAATACATTAATACATTAATGCCATGTTTAGCTATCCGCTAAAACGAGACAATAACTCCATTACGTCGCATTGTACTAAATATTAAAAAGTCTTTTTTGATATGTACCGCGTGGTACAAGAGAGCTTTTATCTATGCGGTAATAGAATTTCGCTAATTCCATTAAAAGTTAATTTGAAAGAGCCAGCAGGGTAGAAAGCCGCTTTGCACAGTAAAGCAAAATATATGCTGCTGTATACATATCATTTTAATAACTAACAAATTCAAAAATTTAATAACTTGGAGTTGTAGAAAATGGTAAAAATGCACTTTATATTATCATTATTACGCGACAAATATCTAATATTTCATTTAGTGACTAAGAAATTATTATTATTATTATTATGCCTTAAACAAATTAATCTCTCTATCTCTATCTCTTTGTCAAAATTTGCATACCATATATGTAAATTTTACATATCTGTTTTACTTATACATATAAAAATATTTCAGCTCAAATATTGTATATCCATAATGTACAGTATTTAATATTACAATATAAAGATTAATACATGTCTCATTTAAAAAATATTAATTAAATTGTAAAGTGAATTGTTCTTTATATTTATAAAATTTACATAGAACGGAATAATAGATTTAAAAAAAAGTATGCATACAAATAAGAAAAGTTATCAATTAAATTATGCATTTTAATACTGCATGCAGTAATTGGGAATCGCATTTCAAAGCGCGGCGTTGGTTGTCATCGATATTTTACGACTTTATACGATCCACTGTGTAAAATATTTCATTACGCGACCTTATAGCTTATATGAAACGCAAGGCACGTCGATAGAATGGCTGAGACGGATTAAACGAGGGCGCATTTTGGCTTTGTGCTTTGCGACACAGCAATAGCGCGCGCGGTTTGCGCCACAAAAATAAATTTCTTGCAATCGCACGTCGCACACATGCATGCACGTAACTGCAGTTGGCTAGTTGTTTATATAATTACTGCTATTAGGATTTAGGAGAAATAGCCGCGCCCGCGCCGCGACAAGCTTCAACCGCCGAAATGGCAAATATAGGCTACGTAATCGAACGCAGATGATAAGGGCCTATAAGCCGGCTGGCTGGCTCTCTATTGATAACGACACTTAAATTTTCTTTGCGATTATATTTATATATAATATATTTTGTATATATTATACCTATTATACCTATATTTGTACAATATAGGTGTCTAATAAAAGCGCAAAAAGTAATTTAAAAAATGCGAAGTTATTATTTACATTTAATTAATGTAAAAATTGCTGTGATTGAAGTAGAGTGCTCCATGATTTGTTGAATTCTTAGACAGGTCAAAATGTTTATCTCTGTATCTTACCTTTTTGAATGAAATTGCTGAGAATTTCAGTAAGTATAACTCTTCATGATCTACCCGATCTATCGCAACGTACGTTCTTACAAAATTTGATTACAATTTCTTCTCTTTTTATAAATTTATTCGTTTCGCTCAAGGAACACACAGACACACAGACACACATACACGTCATACACAGTAGTAGGATTACCAACTGTGTAAAGGCTAAAGACAGATTGGTACGGTTACAAAGTTATCAATGCAAATATTTGCAAATTCTCTAGCTTTTTGTTTCGGGTGACGCTCGACAGAGATCGTTAGCAGCGCGAGAAATAAAAAGCCGGATACCGAATTATACCGAACGCCCGCGAACGGTGCGGCGCACCGCGCACGGCGCACGGCGCGTCTGTAGGACATACGTATATCCGGGAGGACATAACCTCAAAAAGGAGATAGATAACCCGCTATCTACGGATGAACTGTCAATTTCGGTGTGCAGAGGGGCGTGTTTTGCGACCGTCAGGAGAGGCCGGGGAAATTCGTGTAGACTGACCAGAGTCCGCGAATTTCCGTGTGCGTTGCCGGTACACATCACCGATCGCTTGAACGGAACGCCTCGTTCCGTAAAGTTTAATCGGCGACCGCGCCCGTCGAGCCCGCCGAGCCCGCGCTCGCCTCGAGTGTCCGCTGATTCATCGCCACTGCCCTGTCGACAGCCGACGTCCCATTTGGCTCGGCCTCGCCGTTGTCGAGCTTCTCGGTCTCGAGCGCGCATCCACGCGATCGTCCTGAGACCTGAGACCTGAAACGTCTTCTTTCACAAGTAGCAAGCGCGAAATGACGGAGGTTTACAACTTGGGGGTCGATGCCATCAGCTGTCACGCATGGAACAGAGATAAAACTGGTACGGAAGACCACCTTTTCCCCTCTAACGCTATACGCTGTATCGCTAGACTTTCATGTTGGATTTAATTAGAAAAAGCATAAGATAATCGAGCCGTTTTTCGCAATGCAGAGGTTGCCATATGCCCCAACAACAATGAGATCCAAGTGCACAAACGTACTTCGTCTGGATGGAAGTTGCTGGAGACTTTGGAGGAACATCATATGGCTGTCATGGGAATCGACTGGGCGCCAAAGACTAATCGCATAGTCACCTGTTCCGCCGACAAGAATGCCTATGTATGGACTCAGAAAGAGGACGGCAAGTGGGATCCCGCTTGGGTTCTCTTGCGAATAAATCGAGCCGCTACTTGTGTAAAATGGTCTCCTCTAGGTACGTTGTATGTACGTTGAAAAAAAAAATTTACTCCAAACTTGCTACCGCTCTATACAAAGCTCTGTACTACCATTGCAGAAAATAAATTTGCCGTGGGCTCTGGAGGACGAGTTATAGCTGTTTGTTACTTTGTATCAGAGAATAATTGGTGGTTATGTAAACATATTAAGCGTCCGTTGAGATCTACGGTAACCACCGTCGACTGGCACCCAGACAACAAGGTTCTGGTCGCTGGGTCGACGGACTACAAGGTCCGGGTCTTCAGCGCATTTATCAGTGATATGGAGGATGCTCCTGGTACTAGTCCTTGGGGACAGAGTAATACCTTAGGAACGTTGTTGGCGGAGTTTCCTAATACGCCCAATGGAGGTAAAACTGTACTGTACAACTTGATCAGCTTTTATTCCATTATATATGTATATTGATTATTATTTATATCGTTTGAAATGTGTCTAATGTACAAATATAAAATTATTCATCGCAGAGACGTGAATTTTATATCGTTACTTTTACGTCATTGCTGCTGTTTAGGTGGCTGGATACATTTGGTAGCGTTCAGCCCATGTGGCAATAAAATCTGTTGGGTGGCGCACAACTCGTCTATATGTGTCGCTGATGCTACTAAAGGAAACGCAGTTATGAGACTGTATACAGAGCATTTACCGTTTTTAAGTTGCATTTGGATAGGTTCTAATAACATTGTTGCCGCTGTAAGAGAGCGATACGACCCTTGAGATCATATTTAACCCGAGATATATTGATCGTTGAAAATATTTATCGGTGACTCTTTCTCTATCTCGTAGGGGCATAGCTGTATGCCAATGTTGTACTCCATAGATGACAATGGACAAATATATTTCGTTTCAAAGTTGGACAACACGCAAAAAAAGGAGATTGCCGGATTATCCGCTATGCGAAAGTTCCAGTCGCTGGATCGACAAGCGAGGAACGAGACGAACGATAATGCTCTGGATAGCGTGCATCAAAACACGATCAACTGCATTCGTCGGGTATCCGATCGTGAATTTAGCACGAGCAGTTTAGACGGACAACTCGTAGTTTGGGACTTGAAGGTAATTTTAAGGTGTCAATATTGATGCGCGTGTTTCAATATTATAATGTTAACGCGATACGTTCTAATCGATCTTTTTGTCTTTATCTTCTATTCAAGCTTCTAGAGAATTCCATTGCTGGTCTCAAGATAGCGTAAGCATGAAACTTTTTTTATATTGCGAAGATCAGAGATATTACATTACATCCAATACAACGATGTATAAATGTTAAAATGAATACTATACAATTTCTCATTAATCAATCGCCTCGTTAAATTTCCCACGTCATATCGCGACTGCGATTCCTATATATATCCCCTTGAGAAGAAAATTTACTCTTTGCGCGGGGGCCGCGGGGCGTGGGTGAAACATCCAATAACGCAATTCTGCAAGAAGATAACATTTACGTCGTTTGAACGTCATCGACGTCGTCGGATATAAAGTGCCTCGGAAATTTGAATCGGTGGCTGGATCTCGCGTTTTACACGTAGTATCTTTATTATCTATTTTACCGATATCTTACTTTGGCGACATGACTAAAATGACATTAAATAAAATCAAATCTTAAATGGAAAGACGGTGAAACATTTCGAATCGTTGAAAGTATACATTCTATACAAAATTTAAACTAAACTAAAGTATCTCGGAGATGTTATAAGTAAAATATTTAAAGTTTAGAAAAATAGAAAATCGATCAATTAAAGCTGTTCTATTTTTACCTAGAGAGAAATTATCGCGTAAAATTAAAAAATCTTTAACCATACGGAGAATAAAGTTTCAACTCATAATATGTACATCCGTAATCTTTATTTTCATATAAAAATATATGTTGAAAATGTGATACTCGATTCACAAGATTCCGATCAATCCTGATTAGCAAGACACGTAAATCGAAAGATTTCGAAGGGGAAGCGTAATGTTGCACGTTACATCTCGCCATTCGAGTGATCGACACTCGGCAGGCGTAAATAGCGGTAAGTAGCTGCCTCGGCCTCAGCCCTCAGCTGCCTAGCAGTTGGCAGTTGGCACACGCGCCGCCAGGAAGGCAACCGCGAAGTGGGGGTGAGGACGGTGAGGAAGAGGCAGCCGGACAAGTTGAGCTTCAGCAACGCGAATATCGATTCAGTCGTTTCAGTCTCGCGCAAACCACCCTTACGTGTGCCGCCGCTGCCGCCGTAATCGCTGCAACGCGCAACCCGCAACGGCAGCTCGGAGCAGTCGGAGCTCGGCAGCAGCGCGCTCGCGAGCTTCACTTTTGCCGTTTGCCATTTGCCATTTGCCATGCTCGCCACAGCTCGCCACTACTAGTCCGTAAACGACACGCACGACGACATTCGTGTCGTCGAATATCGATGATACGAAGTGACCCGGCATCGTCGGCATCGTCGATGTCAGCCGTGCGCCGGATGTCCCGCGAATTACGTGGCGGACGCGGAGCCCGGTTATCCCGTGGTGATCGCGATTATTGATTCTCGGGTGACTCAAGTGCTTCGTTTTTCTCTCTTCTTTCTCTGAGGGCGAATCGAGGTGAAATCGTAGCAGAAGACTCACCGCGACCATCGCTATGAGAAATCGTCGCGCATTGAGAGATAGAAGGAAGAGAGTAGCGTGAATTGCGGGGGCGGGCGCGCTCGCGCGCGCGCGCGCGCACGCTCGCTGCCATCATCCCTTCGTGTGCGCTATCATCCCCCGGGCCCCGAGCCCCCGAGAGCGCGTCGCGACCAGTCGCGATAGCGACAAGTGCCGCCGTCGCCGGCGTCCTCATTCGCGAATCGCGAGGGGGACTCGTTTCCTACCGTCCGGTCGTCGTCGTCGTCGTCGTCGGTCGTCGTCGAGTCGAATATGACGCGACTCCATCGCCCGCGGATCGTATCGTATTGCTCTTGACTACCAAGTCTGCGAAGCTCGACCACGGATGCCGAGAGACGTGACAGCAAGTGCGGAACGAGACGAGAGCCGTCGAGTGTCTCATCGGGATATCATGTCTTCGATATCGGCACAGGGCGTCGTCGAGCGTGCCAGCGCCGAACTGACCAAACGAATCAACGGCCTGGGATTACGGACGTCGAAGCATCATGGTCGGTGGTGAAACGTTTTCGTCCTCGTCACCTCGTCTTCGTCGTTGCACATCTCCATCTCCCTTGCCTCCTTATCTCCTTAATTATTAATAATTAATATTACTATCGCCGACGCCGACGCCACCTCCTCTCGCTTCCCGCCCCCCGCCCCCGCCTCCTGCTCGTAGTAACGCATTGTGCGCTCCGCGTTGACTTCGATTTTTTTCCTCGCGCGCGGGTAGGAAGGGAGTTCGCCCTCGCGGATCGGTGTCAAGTTTATTATCTTCCGCTTGAACGGCCGAACGGCGATAGAAAATAAAAAGCTAGAGGCGAAGGGTTGCCGACAAATGACAATGCCGCGGTGCCGATCAAGACGCCCGCCGTCCGCGGTCCGCCGCGATTTTTCTCGCTCGGCGTCTTGGGCACTCTCGGCTTGGCGATTGGCGTCCCGGACCGCTTCCGGTTCTGCTGTTACGTAATCGCGAGGATAGATATAGGATCTCGTTTCTCGCTCCTTTATTCCTCCCTCATTTCATCTATCGGTTCGTTACGAACGTTCGGCGCTCGCTAGTCGCTAAGTACGCGGCAACTCGCACTCTTGTGGTCTTGCTACACGGCCTACACGCGATATTTTTTTCATAATTTGTCAAACGGCACCGCTACGTGACTTTCGTCGTCGCGATCTTAACTGCAACGGAATCGATCAACGTACACGTCCTCGACGTCCTCGTGCACGCAAAAATATAGAGGCGATGCCGAGCGCGAACTCGAGTATGTAACGTAACGAAACGCTTTTGCAAGCCATTTTTTTATTTACTTACTTAGCATCGCGCTTTACCGTAATCGCGGCCGTCCGATGGTTCGATTTCCTCGATCGGTGAAAAAATCCTATCCACTGATCCACGTAGTCAGATTTGAGGATCGGATGAAAGCTCGGTTCAAAGAATTCAAAGCTAAACGCCCTGATCCGATTCACACGAATCACACTCGCACCATCACACGTCGGTTTTTCCCTTGGTAAAACGCGCGCCGCGGCCGCCGCGTTGCGCGTCGCGTCGATTGACCACGATCGAGACCACGATCGATTGATCGCCATTTTCGACGGCGTTCAAACTTGAAAAACGCGCCGTCTTTGCGCCAAGCGTGTTTACGTTTATGGATGCCTAAATAGGCAATATTAAATATCTATGACTAGACAGACACCAAGAATACCAAGACCTTGCCCAGAACGGCAAGATCGCAAAGATGCGCAATCAGCCTGACTAGAGGGTTTCGGTGTTTCGGAGCAGCGAAAAAGGAAAGGCGCAAGCTTCTCGCGCGAGAATCTCTGCATCTGCATGGCCATCGATGCGTATAACGACTAAAGTTGACGCTTATCATTAATTAAAGAGCCTTTTAAAAAACCAAATAATTATGGGCCACTTTAATTATCGATTCGAAAAGTAATTTTTAGTTAAATATCTGCTTCAAAATTGAATTTGCGTATTTATAAGTTCAGTTTTCCTTTCTACGTCATGTACTGAGCCTATTCGAGTAGTTTGCGCATTTAGAATAAATGGAAAACTTGTCCAATTTACGTTGTTACTCATTTAATGTTTATGCTATTAACACACACATTATAAGGGCGACGACGTTTTATATGTGTTCCTAAATAATTGATTCGATAATTACATACAGAATATAACTCGCACGAATGTGAATACAAACACGTTAAAGATGCTTAGGAAAATCTCATAAGTATAATTTCGCCATTACATATTGGCGTAATTATAATTGTATCATTATAATTCATCTTCGCGCTATTCGTACAAGATAAGCTTGTACATTGCAGTTGCTAAAAATAAAAATCATTTGCAAGATAAACGGCAACGGGAAGTAGCGGTGCACCACGAGCCAAATAGAACATACAACTTGGAAAGAAAACAAGAATACTTACAAGAATACGCCTTGAGTAATCTATCATGCCAGATTTCGCTAACGTAAAGAAAATTACGGTAGAATTATGCTAATAGTTATGCTAACAGTATCGATTCAGAAGTCGACGGAGAATTCTCTTCGACTGATGAATTTTTACATCACTGCAATGTATATTTCGCAGTAAAAGTATGCCAAGCAAAGTGCTTGAAAAAGAAGAAATTGGTTACTTAAATATTCTCGTGTTTTAACAGTTACTTAATGCGCTTTGCCATCTTACATAATATTCGAAATTCCATAGATTCTCCTTTTCACGATTCTAAATTTCATGAATTCTCACTATTCTCAGTTTCTTTCAATTCAACAAACTCCTAGGGTTTTACAAATATAAGTAATAAGATTTATAAAAAGAAAAGTACCAAGTCTATACATTTATTAAATATTTAATTTCTATATAAAATTCAACAATTGATTGATGTCCTTGCGCCCCTTTGATATTTCTGCTCTTTAATTTTATACATCTTTTCTCATAAATTCTTATAGCTTTGCATATTTTTCATCAGTCAAATCCATATACGGCTTTAAGATCTCCCGTTTCTTTAAACTTGAACCCTGAATTTTTCCAATCACCGTTCCGATTACTATATATTTTTATCTGACAAGCAAACTTGCGACATTTTTAACGCGCGAACGGACAATGTTGAAACTGACTAACTTGACCTAAAATTTTTCAGGGGGCGGCAAGACTAGCGTCATGGAGCGCGTGACGAACGTCTTCTGCGGAGGCAGTGGTAGCGTTGCTTATATGAATTTGCAAAGCGCGAATAATGTGAACGCGACACCCGAGAAGCCCAGCCGAAGTGCCACACAGACCATCAACAATGTGCCAGCGGGCAACAATAAGGAACGCTTGAATAACGTCACCCCGAGCAGAACTAGGATACCCAGAAACAGGATGAAGATAGCCGTTCCTTTGGCCAGTGGAGGAACCGGTGGCTACGCGCCACCGACTACGTGGGAACAGTTGATGCAGGACGATAATTTCCTGGGGCGATTTTTTCTCTACTTTAACGCTACGGAAAGAAGAATCTTGGCTCAGGTGCGTGACGGATAAAACAAAATTTTCTGTTTCAATATACGATTGAAATACATATTAAAAAATCTATGGCTTTTTTTATTATTATTATTTTTATAGTTTCACTCTTATATGTAGTTATAGCAACGCTTTACTTTCATATTCTCTCGCAGAATACCAGATATAGTGCGAGATATCTACCATTGTTTTTGTCACATCAGCTTTTTCATCATTCAATCAAATGCATAACTATATCCAACTTAATTACATCGCGTTATCGTTGCACACAGGTTTGCACGAGATGGAGAGATATTCTCTATGCGAGACCGCGTCTTTGGACGGGACTAGTGCCGGTGGTGCGATGCCGTGAGGCTCGCGCTATGCAACCGAACGCGCGTACCCGACTTTACGCTTCTTTAGTGAGAAGAGGTTTCGATTCGTTAGTTCTCCTAAGCGCGACTGACGAAGATATTCCGGAATTAACCCGCGGTTTCCCGTTGGCACAACGATACGTGCACTCTCTATCATTGCGATGCTGCGCGGTAACGGACAGAGGTCTCGAAGCGCTCTTGGATCATTTGCAGGTAAATTCCACACGCTTATCTTTCCCTATCTACTGTACCGCTATAACGCTACTATACTCTAAATACGAATTTGCATATAATGAACGCCGATAAATGAAATTAGACAATTAGAGAGACAAAGATTGTAAGCAAAGGAAAATATTTTCATTCTCATTTGGAGTAAATTAACATGAGAAAAGAAATGTGTTTGAGAAAATCCTTTTTTCTTTTAAGTTTTTAACTGTTTTTAACAAATCTGATATTTTTCTATTGCTATAAATATTTAAATAACTTGTCGTATTTAGTATAAAAATTATAATCGATTCAAGAAAGACTAATTATATATATATATATATATATAAATTTTTATGTAATATAAATTATTATATTATATCCACAATTTTACTTATTCGATATGTCCCACGATGGATCCCACGAATCCTCACGAATAACGCTCCGAAAATAGTTGAATCAGATTTATTTCGAAGTAAAAAACGCTACTTTACTCGGGCGAAAGATGCTGTGTCAGCCAAGACTTAATTTGCGACTCGAGGCTCGATAACTAGAACGTAAAGTTCGTTAAGGAGATTTCGAGTTGCATGACTGCACAATGCAACTCGTGTCGAATTGATTTACGATTTGCCATTATTTTTAGGCTTTGTACGAGCTTGAATTAGCCGGCTGCAATGAGATAACAGAGGCCGGCCTGTGGGCATGCCTTACCCCGAGAATAGTGTCGTTGTCTTTATCGGATTGCATCAATGTCGCCGATGAGGCCGTCGGCGCCGTGGCTCAACTGTTGCCGAGTCTCTATGAGTTCTCTTTGCAAGCTTATCACGTTACTGACGCTGCGCTCGGTTACTTCAGTGCAAAACAAAGCAGCGCACTCAGTATCTTGAAGCTGCAATCCTGCTGGGAGCTCACAAATCACGGCGTAGTAAATATTGGTAAGAGTCATTATCATATTTTTGTCATTTTGGATATGATTCGCTTACAATTAGACTTATTTCTTTTCATCTCAAGTTCTCTCTTACATTCAATATAACGATCCTATGTATTAATGTGAATTTAGGAAATTTAATATAAAAATACACAAAAGTACATATATTCTTTGAAAAATATTGTTTTATATTTAAAATTCAAAATAAAATTAACGTCTATTGAAATAGACGGTAAAACTTTATTCTTAAAGTTGAAATGTTTTATTTTTCGGTTAAAAGCAAGCGATAATGATTACACAGTAAATCATGAAATTATTCTCGAAAAAACATGGCCAACACCTTTTGCTAATTTTAAATTTTAATTGTGACTTTTATTAATGACAAAGTTAATTAGATGTATAATAATATAGTGATAGTCCAAAATTATAAGGCAGGTGCATACGTGCTTGAGATTAAATTTAGAATTACGGAACATAGCTTTATTTAGCTTTCAAGCTGTCACCGATAGCTCAGACTCAAGTTATAGCGAGCGTGCTAGAAAATAAGCGTGTATATACTTCACAAATGACAAATTTATCCCTTATTTAAAAGAAAACATTGCAAAAGAGGATTATGTTAATAATCAAATTTTATACTTCAAGTATTTATATGTGTTTTTGATACATGACATTAATGTACATTAATTAAATTTATAAAATAATTAAAATTAAAAATGTGGTAAGGAGTAAATACAAAAATGTCTAATTAAATTTTTGCTTCAAGAAATCAACTTTAAATTTTACCTTAAATCTATTAATCAAATTTATGCTTTCTTAAGTATAACTAATTCCAAAAAGCAAATAATATAATAATAATGTATTATGATGTAATAAATATTGTATATCAAAATTTGTATTCGAAAGATCTTTTTTGTGTTCTTTTATGGTTTTTTTTTTTTTAAATAATGCTATACATTTTTCCCGTATGTAATTTTGAGATATTCGAAAATTAATACATCTGTCTCTTTGTTTCAGTACATTCCTTGCCCAATTTGACTGTACTGTCACTTTCCGGATGCAGTAAAGTCACAGATGACGGCGTTGAATTAATTGCGGAAAACTTGCCAAGACTTCGTTCCTTAGATCTCAGTTGGTGCTCAAGGATTACTGATGCAGCGTTGGAATATATCGCCTGTGATTTGAATAATTTAGAAGAACTCACTTTAGATAGGTAAGAAGAAATTTGAATTATAAGTAGATTTGCGTGCGCAATTACTTTTAAGCAAGAGACTATTTGTCATGACATCATGATAAATCTGTACGCATTTTATCTGTTATTTCGTGTTTTTAACATACTCGTGTAATTTATAATAATGCATTTCCCTGTCCATCTTTTGCATTGTATATTTTTCATATTACTGTACAGGTGTGTACACATTACTGATATCGGGGTCGGTTACATCTCCACGATGGTTTCGTTGAATGCTTTGTTTTTGAGATGGTGTTCACAACTTAGAGATTTCGGACTTCAACATTTATGCGTCATGAGATCTCTACAGGTGTTGTCCGTGGCAGGTAAGATCACATATTAACTTACAAATCATAACTTTGCGCAATCTTTCTTACGTGATGAAATATTGTAAACTTTGTGTAACAAACAGTATAAAGTTTATTATTTAATTACATCCTCATCAGAGAAACTCTACAGAATCTCTATAGATTAGCTCTACAGATAGAAGTTTAAAGAATTTCTACATAGAAATATAAAGTCAAATTATTTCAAATAACCAACAAGAAAAGTGTGTCATTTTAACAAATAATACAATATATTATTTTTTATATTAATTAATTATACAATCTTGCTACATTTAACTTGCGCAAGAGAAGTTGAGAGAGTTATGTAAATTTAATTACATATATTAATAGGATGTCTATTAAATAAGATTTATTTTGATATAGGTTGTCCATTGCTCACAAGTAGTGGTTTATCTAGTCTGATACAGCTTCGACACTTACACGAGTTAGAACTAACTAATTGTCCAGGAACGTCACGAGAACTGTTTGACTATTTACGTGAACATCTACCACGTTGCCTAATCATCGAATAAACAATAAATAAGAATATCTGCGGACAAAACTCCTTTATATGCAAATATATGTGTCAAACAAAAAGAGTTAAACTACGAGAAACACAGATTTTAATTGAGAAAGTTCGCAGAAAGCAATATTTTGAACGAAAGATGGAAGCAGTACAATTGATAGGAGCACAGCATAAAAAGCAACTGACGTCCAGATAATGAAGAAACACTACATTTTCCTCTAATGTAATGGTCTAAGAGGACACTAGCCCTAAATATAATGCATAGACATTTTTAATACATTAACGTCCCATGCACTTCCGTTCGTATTTTTTCATTCTATCATTCTACATGTAATCATGTTACTAGCATATACGATCGCGATTGTATCTATATCGATTAGACAAAACAGAAAGAAGACTCTTGCATGTAATGATTATGTACAGAAGTGAATTCAGTATATTGTAAATTAGAAAAGATTGATAATGCATCAGAAAAGAGAGATCGGTGAGTCTTTCTTTTTGCCTCCTAATAATGTAGAAAGTCCGACTAAACATATGGCAAGAGACTCAACAGTTAGAACTGTGATAAATTTTAAATTTATATTGTATATAATTCTAATTAATTCGCATACATTTGAACGATTACATCATCAAACGCATTTGACGGACGTAACAGCCGAGAAATATTTGGATAGTGAATTTAGGAATGACGTTTACATCTTGTTGTTACTCAATTATCGTCTCCGCCAAATGCGTCTATCAAATGTGCATTGTTCCATTCTTTGCGATTGTAGTTGCTGCAACACACTTCACACGTTGCTTGAAAGAAAGTATTTAGCAGATATCAATTACACAGAAAGAAGGTAACATTCCAAGTCATATTATACCTAGCAACCTATTCATGAATACATGATTCGTATTATTTGTTTGATACGTGTGTCAATAGACAGAAAATCATGGCCCACAACTGTAGCAGATAACGATAACGCGGTAACATCGTCATCCATATATTATCTTCATGTACCCCTGTGCAATCAGTGTTTTCTAAATTTAAGACTTTTTACTAGCTGTATTCTTTGTGGTTTCCAACTAAGTATGTATTAATGTAACACATAATTAGATATATTTCGCGGATTTCAAGTGGATAATAATTTTAATAATTTATTACGTCGATATGTATGTGTCGTATTACATCTTTCATTGGTATATATATAGATATATATGTTTTGTGTGTGTGTGGGTGTGTGTGTGGGTGTGGGTGTGTGTACACATACACACACATCGAAAAAAAAAAAGCTATTAATGATTAAATAAGTGCATCATATTAATCAATTTAAACGAGCGCTACGTCTGAGTTGCGCATTAAGACAACAGCAATAGAATGCCAAAGAAACTTTTTCTTAATTTACAATTGCACTATTCATTTAAGACGCAAAAAATTTTAAAAACGCTATGCAGCATACATATATCATGCAATCAGTATTTTTTAAATTTAAGACTTTTCACCAACATTCGTTGTGGCTAATGCTATATAATGAAGTCAGATTTGCTATTAAAAAGTCTGAAATTTAAGAAACATCAATTGCACAATATATTATTGCATTATGCGTCTTTCGTTTTAATACAAAAGATTTATATAATAAATTGTCAAAACGTTGTATCTTCTGGATTATAGCAATAGCTTTGGAATATATGTTCTGTTAAATTAAGTTATAGATAATCTCTCAAAGTAATCTAATAATCGTATGCAAATATCATTTTTATGCATTGTCACATGTTTGGCATATAATAACTTTGTATATATTGTACAAACTACACCTATATAATTCTGTTATCAATCAAAACTGAACGTAAATATATCTATACAGGCAAAGCTATATTGAAAAACCGAGTCACACTGTGAGATATTGCTCACGGATTGAACGTTCAATGATGACACAATACAATGGAATGTGCTGTGAAATAAAAAATAAAAATTTATTGACCAGTTTTTTTTTGTATTTTAATCACACAATCTAGTTTGCTTAAAATGAATTGTAATATATGTGATAAATTATTCTTTTAGCCACCAGGTAACTAAACCCAAACCAGGTTCGTCAATTGATCCCTATAAAGTGATTGTCCCATTAGTTGTTGAAATTAAAACTAACATATTAATAATATAACATTAAAAACTTGTAAACATACGTGTAAGGTATATGGCGCAACGTTATTGGCTTCTGGCTTCTCACTTATGTCGCGAGGTGCATTAGGTGCCGATGATAAAGGTGCTTCCGTAAAGATTTCCTTCACTACCCTGAATCGGATAACTTCTCCTAAAATTTAGTATTTTAATTTCATGATTTACGTTTTTAAATTAATACATGATTCTTGCATGCATGTAAAACATGTACCAGCATCCATAAACAGATTATGCGTTTCTCCCTTTTCCTTGTATATCCAAACCCATGCTTGTTCCATTTGGTCAAAATGTGACGGGTGTTGTAACTTGTGAGGTGGTATGACTATATCTTCAAAAAATCCTAATGTAACTGCACAAAACAAAACATAACATAAATATTAATAACATGTGCGACGAAATAACACTTGGTTCCATATGAGAATGGTCGACTTATAGTGGACAGACCCCAGATTCGATCCCAAACCTCATATGTCTATATATGCTTAGAGGTTTTATATAAGATGATTAAAGAATTAAGATATTGCATAAAGAAAGAATGAGACGAAGCCGTTTATATTGGATATAAAAAGTAAATATTAATAACATGTGTGATGAAAAATTAAATTATATAACTAGAATGTCATACCATGTATACCTTCAGGACTGCAGCTACGAATCTTTCCTACTAATATTTCTTCTATCCACGGGCGAAACACAATAAATCTAAATGTCACTTTTGTGTGAGAAGCTCCGTCTCCTGGAAAAATGTATGACTCTTCGATTTTGGTAATATCGTGCAACGTGATGCACAGACCTACATCCTTGTACACCTATAATAACAGTATATAAAATAGTTTCTTGATGGGACCGAGTTTATTTTAATTAATAAAAAATAACTTACTTTATTAGCGAGTTTCCTATTTAACTCGTCAGTAACGACGTCATTCAATTTGTATTGAAATCTACTTGGTGGTATCCTAACAGTATCTTTCAACTCCGCCAGCACAAACATTTTTGTTTTATCACTATCAAAGATATATATATAATCAAAATTTGATATATACTTCTATTCTACTAATACGCAAGGTATTGTCAAGAAAATATTATCAGAGAAATGCTTTTGTCTTAAACATTCCGTATTTCTTCTATTTTTATTAATATACATATATAAAATGTACAAATGCGCAAAGATGCACGCGATAAAATGTTCTGCTCCAACCTCCAATCAACGCTAATTGCTATGCGCCATGCGGCAATATGCGGTGAGACGTGAGCATTCAAGCCCCAACCTATAAGGTCTGTTCGTTTTCGCTGCACTTCTGAACTAGTGCAACATACCTATACTATACCATGGTAGAAATACAAGGGTATGCTCATACCGTGTCAGACCACTGC
>NW_020215769.1:303-1810 GCF_003070985.1 Temnothorax curvispinosus | reverse complement strand
GAGATTTTTACCAATATCGCACACTCCATTAGATTACATGCACCTTGTGTGTTTGGGAGTTGTAAAAAAGATGATACTTCTTTGGATAAAAGGACCATTTTCTGTACGTCTAGCACCACGATTAATCAACAAGATATCACATTTATTAGTTTCATTAAGAAATTCAACGCCAAATGACTTCGTAAGAAGACCTAGATCTTTGAGAGATGTCAAAGTGTGGAAAGCTGTGGAATTTCGAAACTTCCTTTTATACACAGGACTTGTTGTATTAAAACACATATTAAAAAAAGACTTATATGATCATTTTATTACACTTCAGGTAGCTATAACAATACTTGCAAGTCCAAGTCTGTGCCAAGACATACTTATAAATTATGCAGAAGCTTTGCTCAATAATTTCGTGATTTCTTTTGAAATATTATATGGCAAACAGTATGTCTCACATAATGTCCATAATCTTTCGTATTTATGTCCCGATGTAAGAATCTTTGGACCGCTAGATAATTTTAGCGCATTTTGTTTTGAAAACTTTATGACATCTATCAAAAGATTATTGAGAAAAAATGAAAAGCCGCTACAACAATTAGCTAGAAGATATAGTGAAATTGAAAATACTTGTTCTTTGGTATCAAAAAATAATTGTAGTAACGATAAACTATATTTGTGCAAAAGTTTGCATAATAATGGACCACTATCTGATGATGTCCATGGTGTTCGGTTACAATATTTACAATTGTCAAATAAACAATTCGAAATAAATTGTAAGAGAGACAGGGATAATTGTTTTTTTAAAAAGTGGTTTATGTATTTTGATTCTTAATATAATCGAAAATAACAATGGTGATGTTTATTTAATAAACAAAAAGTTTAAATATGTGCAATATATGAATTATATGAATTATATGAATTACTTTGCAAATCTGACGAGCTCAGTATTAACGTAATGACAATAAATAATGACAATATGTATTCATATCCGATTACAGACTTAAAGTGTAAAGCGTGGAAAATTCCTTATGGGAATGATCCCAAAATGTTTGCAATATTTCCTCTAATTCATGGAAAATAAATAGTTTCATACATAACAATATTTCTTACAATTGCTTACAATTTCTTACAATAATAGACGGTATACGTTGAATAGCCAAAGTATTTATTGGCATACGAGCATGGATTCCAATAAGAAATTTATGGTTGTGGAATTCTCTGATGGGCTACAAATAGTACCTACACAATGGCTGAACTTTGCTGAACAAACATGTATTTGGCCTAGCCATTTGAAAACGCAACTTCGAATTAATAAGGCTATTATAACAAGGAAAATGCCCAATAAAGAACAACGTAATTGGAAAGAGTTACCTATAAAAAGAATGTTTAGAAGCGCAGGTAAATGACTTAAAAAATATCAATATATTTATATTATGTTCATTATATATTACTATTGTTTTTTAAATATTATTATGTCTATATATACATATATATATATATATATATATATATATTTATT
>NW_020215769.1:0-203 GCF_003070985.1 Temnothorax curvispinosus | reverse complement strand
ATATATATATATATATATATATATATATTTATTTATTACTACTATTGTTTTAAATTATTCAGATACCTATGAGAGGAGCATGGAAATATTAATACAAGCACAAGATACATCCAATGTGGATGAAACAGATATGTCGTCTAGGGAAAAAAGAGAACGGGACAAGAAAAAGAGACGTGAAAAAACCCAGAAAAAACCAGTTTACA
>NW_020215768.1:0-1539 GCF_003070985.1 Temnothorax curvispinosus | reverse complement strand
CGTCTTGAAGATATCTTAATGACGCCTTTAAGACGTCATTTGTCCCGATTTGAGACATGCATGTTGTCTGGGATACCACATTTTCTAAAAATCAAAAAGATATAATAATAAAAGGAGTCAGCGTAAAGTCTGTTTTAAAGTCGTCTAAGATCAAGATTTCAATCGTGACAAAAAATCAGTAAATTTGGTCAATGTGACATCAAAGTGACATTATTTTGACTTTTCTGTTCCTTTTATAAGATTTGGGATGAATATATGTGTGCAATGTGTATGTGCGCAATAATGTCATGTGTGCAAAATGTATGTGCGCAATAATGTTATGTGTGCAAAGCGTATGTGTGTAATAACGTTATGTGTACAATGTGTTAATATGATTTTTTTATTTTATGTGCGGAATAATATTATGTGTGCACTGTGTATGTGCGCAATAATGTCATGTGTGCAAAGTGTATGTGCGCAATAATTGTCATGTGTGCAAAGTGTATGTGATCAATACGTCATGTGTGCAATGTGCTAATATGATTTTTTTATTTTCATGTGCGCAATAATATTGTGTGTGCAATGTGTATGTGCGCAATAATGTCATGTGTGCAAAGTGTATGTGCGCAATAAAGTCGTGTAGGCAAAGTATTAATTATTATTATAGTTTTTTTTATTTTATGTATGCAATAAATTTATGTGTGCAATGCGTATATGCGCAATTATGTCATGTATGCAAAGTGTACGTGCGCTATAATGTCATGTGTGCAAAGTGTTAATATGATTTTTTATTTTATGTGTGCAATATAGTCATGTGTGCAATGTGTATATGCGCAATAAAGTCATGTGTGCAATGTGTGTGTGCGCAATAATGTCATGTGTGCAATCTGCTTGTGTGCAATAAAGTCATGTGTGCAATATGTTTGGTCATGTGCGCAAACGTATTTTCATATTTTTAACTATTACATGTGCGCAATAATGCTTGTAGGCAATCGCTCTGTAGACAATCGGGAATGTCGGCAAACGAAGCTGTAGGCAAAATGTTGTGGGCAAACGAAGCTGTTGGCAATCGGGATTGTATTATAGGCAAACGGGACCCTCCATATTATACCTAAAAAAATCTAAGTACCAAGTGGTAGACGTAATCTTTGTATCTCAAAAAATCTTAAAAAAACCTAAGCAGTAGTATCTTTACCTCGAAAAAAAGTAACAAGTGGTAGACGTAATCTTTGTATCTCGAAAAATCTCGAAAAAACCTAAGCAGTAGTATTTTTATTTCTAAAAAATTATAACTCAAGTGATACACATCACAAAATTACGTTACCTTATCAAAAATGAGTCGCGCTTTAAGTGATCTATTATTACAATTACAAAAAAGAAATGATATCTCTTTTTAAATTACAGCGCCAATTACAGAGAACATACACTGAAAAAAAAATTTGTCAATCCCAAGAAATATTTAGTCCGATACGTTCAACTAAACATTTTAGTTAGTTAACTAAACATTAGTTGAATTAATTAATTCTTGATTAAAGAAACAAAATAAATTGTTGAAACAAC